>NW_025749614.1:0-23705 GCF_021184085.1 Oncorhynchus gorbuscha | reverse complement strand
TTTAAGGAACTATCCTTTTACAAAACATTTCATGAAACACCTCATATTTCCTTAGACAAATGTGCAATTTACTTTTATCATTCACAAATATGCATTGCAACTGATCCCACTGATTGTACAAAGGCACAAAACTTTAATTGGTACTGAAAAATATAGTAATGCACTTTAAGATTAAATGAGACTTTTAAAGAAATGAATTTTTAAACCACTTACACATACGCATATAAAATCTAAATGTAATCCCTGCGTACACCTTACAAACTAAGGAGAGTGATTTTAAATGTGTAATGAAGAAAGTGTTCGCCTGTCCTGTAAATCTGTAAACTTCATACATGAAACATACATACACATACAATACATACTGAAAATTTATGGAGTTGTATGAACAGTAGAATTCCATCACACAACTTTTGTTTTGAAGCTGCTGACTAACATTAAAGTGCACATTTTTTAAATCACCACAGTAAGGATTCATCTTCACAGAGCTGTATTCTTTCAATGCAAACCGTATCTAAGGCAGCATTTTAAAGGTGTTAGTCTAGTCTGGACTTGTATTTGTACCTGAAACTTGGCATCTTTTGGCCTGTACAAGTGCATCAACACCAGGTGTCATGTCCTGACTAGCTGTCACTTTCAGAATGTCATTTAAGTGCTTGTTTGTGAGCCTTGAACGCATTTTTGTTTTATTGATATTCATCACTGAGAAAATTTGTTCACAAAGGTAGGTTGTCCCAAACATGCACAAAATTTTAGCAGCCAGGGCTGTTAATTTGGGGTAACCTGGTAGTAGATACTGATAAAATCTGTCCAGACCTACAGAGGCAAATTTGCCCTTCAAATCTGCATCACACTGCAAATCAATTATCTCTAGCTGAATTTCGACCGGCAGATCAGAAGCTTTAACTGTGAAAGGTGAGCGAAAAACTGAAAATTCTGTCTCAAGTTCACCAAATACCTGAAAACGTTTCTCAAACTCCCGCAGTAGTCCTGCAATTTTGTCTTTGTACCGTTTCATGTCCGCATCAGGTCTGGTCACACACACATCTCTCAGACAGGGGAAATGAGCAGGGTTGCCATTTGCCAGTTGCATCTCCCACAAAGTCAGCTTCAACTTAAATGCATGTATGTTGTCAGAAAACTGTGTGACAACTTTTTTGCGGCCTTGCAACATTTTGTTCAGATTGTTCAAGTGTTCAGTAATATCAACCAAGAATGCAAGGTCCCGTAGCCATTCCTGAGATTGTAATTCCAACACCGGTTTTCCTTTTTCTCCATGAACTGTCCGATTTCCTCTCGTAGATCAAAGAAATGCCTCAGCACAGCGCCTCGGCTTAACCATCTCACTTCAGTGTGGTATGGCAGGCTGTGGGTAATGTTGCTGTCGCTGAGAAGTTTGTCAAACTGACGATGGTTCAGACCTCTGAATATGGCTTCGATGCTAATGCTCTTTCGCTAGCAATTAGGTAGCTGGCTTTTACCGCTGCTTCACTGACTTCTCGGCTCTGGATGAAAGTTGACTGCTGTTTCCTCAGACCCGCCAGCAATTCGTTAATCTTATCTCTTCTCAGTTGTCCTTGCAAGCCGTCATATTTTTCGCTGTGATGAGTCTCGTAGTGGCGTCGAATATTATATTCCTTCAATACCGAAACTTGTTGCAAACACACCAAGCACAAAGGTTTTCCGTGCATCTCTGTAAATAAATAGGACGTGGTCCATTTTTCTTTGAAAATTCTACACTCCTTATCTACTTTTCTCCGTTTGGATAACGACATTTTGGCTAATGATGGTGTAGCGGAGAGGTAGAGACCAAGGTATTAACAACGTCGTAACAAGCAGCAGATGGCGCATTGATACCGTCTGCTGTTTTCAGTCTGTCTCAGTGATGCGGCTTGTCTTCTACTCTGATGGAAAGAGTGCGCCCCTTAGCGGATAATCCATGAATTGCAGCGAATTAAAAATATGAATTCCATGTCTTTTATGCATTTTTTCCACTTTCAAATTATCCTGCGGGCCTGATCGAACCTCCTTGGGGGCCGGTTCCGGCCCGCGGGCCGTATGTTTGACACCCCTGCTCTAAACCCTCAGAGGTAGTAGTCACACCTGTGGGGAGAGAGGTAAAGTTGACTGAGAACACGTTCTCATTTACAGCAATGACCTGGGGAATAGTTACAGGGGGAGAGGAAGGGGGGATGAATGAGCCAATTGTAAACTGGGGAAAATAGTATTTTTGTCACACCCTCTGCATAATGGATTCTACTCTGTCGCAACAAGTCTTTAAGTTCCAGTCTACTTGTTTTAAGCTCAATTTCTCTCTCTGTTGAATAGTTGTTTTTAACAGAGTACTCCAGCATTTTACAATAATTTTACAATTCACTGATCTTCTGATCGTCTTAATTTCTATTAGAGGAAAAAAAGTGTAGTGTTTCCTCTTAGGAAACCTTTTACAGCTAACCATACCATAGTTGAGAACCTCCACTGAGTGGTCATTTATTTCAAAAAATAATAATTTTAATGGATATGAACTGAAAGATGAAATCAGAGTTGTGTAGTAAATTATTATTAAACCTCAATCTAAGTTCACGTATTTTCATTGGGAAGATTTGAAATTGACCAAGAATGGAACTATGATCAGATAGAATGGCCGGTCATGTTTTTCTAAGTTCCGTTACCTATTAAAACAGTCAATTCTCGAGAAAGTCTTAAATCTAGCAGAAAATCAGGTATTGTTCTTAGTTGTGGATTATGAAATTTCCAGCAGTTATGATTTTATTTTACCTTTATTTAACTAGGCAAGTCAGTTAAGAACAAATTGTTATTTTCAATGACAGCCTAGGAACTGTGGGTTAACACTGCCTGTTCAGGAGCAGAACAACAGATTTGTACCTTGTCAGCTCGGGGATTTGAATTTGCAACCGTCCAATTACTAGTCCAACACTCTAACCACTAGGCTACCCTACCGCCTAGTGAAGATCTTTAAGAAATGGTTTAAGTGCATTGGAAGCTTTCACTTGGGATGAGCTATGAGAAGGTCCAAATATATCTAGTTTAGAGCTATGATCAGGCTTCTGGTTACAGAATTGAGACATCTTTGTCAGATTAGGAGCATAAATAGATACAAATGCTATTTTCCTTCCGTACAGAGTAGAAGGAACCTTAGTCTAAACTGACCTGAAAACACCCCAGCCTGTTTTGATGACTGAACATTTCAGCTATATTTGTATTTGCTGTAACCCACAATCGCCTACAGATTTGATACATATGAAGGCCTATATTTACTCTGGATTTGACAAACGATAGATTGACTAGGATCCTTTGAAATTTTCCCAAGTTATATTTGTTCCCAATTAGGTTAAATGTAGTCCAATTAATGAGCTTTTAATGTTTTTCTACTAATTTGCATAGGCTAATCATTGAGATGAATGATATTTAATATCTTAGCAGATAATGACATGACAATAACAGCAGCTGTAGATTATGTAATGAAAAGTTGAAGGGTGGTTGGTAATGGAGGACATCAGGTGGATCCACGTCTGGGTGTTGGACAGAACCCCTAGGTCTTGGAGAACAGGTAATGGAGGACATCAGGTCAAATCAAATCAAATCAAATGTATTTATATAGCCCTTCGTACATCAGCTGATATCTCAAAGTGCTGTACAGAAACCCAGCCTAAAACCCCAAACAGTAAGCAATGCAGGTGTAGAAGCACGGTGGCTAGGAAACACTCCCTAGAAAGGCCAAAACCTAGGAAGAAATCTAGAGAGGAACCAGGCTATGTGGGGTGGCCAGTCCTCTTCTGGCTGTGCCGAGTGTTGATTATAACAGAACATGGCCAAGATGTTCAAATGTTCATAAATTACCAGCATGGTCGTATAATAACAAGGCAGAACAGTTGAAACTGGAGTAGCAGCACGGTCAGGTGGACTGGGGACAGCAAGGAGTCATCATGTCAGGTAGTCCTGGGGCATGGTCCTAGGGCTCAGGTCCTCCGAGAGAGAGGAAGAAAGAGAGAAGGAGAGAATTAGAGAACGCACACTTAGATTCACACAGGACACCGAATAGGACAGGAGAATTACTCCAGATATAACAAACTGACCCTAGCCCCCCGACACATAAACTACTGCAGCATAAATACTGGAGGCTGAGACAGGAGGGGTCAGGAGACACTGTGGCCCCATCCGAGGACACCCCCGGACAGGGCCAAATAGGAAGGATATAACCCCACCCACTTTGCCAAAGCACAGCCCCCACACCACTAGAGGGACATCTTCAACCACCAACTTACCCATCCTGAGACAAGGCTGAGTATAGCCCACAAAGATCTCCGCCATGGCACAACCCAAGGGGGGGGCGCCAACCCAGACAGGATGACGTCTGGGTGTGGATCCACGTCTTGGTGGTGGACAGAACCCCTAGGTCCTGGAGAACAGGTAATGGAGGACATCAGGTGGATCCACGTCTGGGTGTTGGACAGAACCCCTAGGTTCTGGAGACCAGGTAATGGAGGACATCAGGTGGATCCACGTCTGTGTGTTGGGCAGAACCCCTAGGTCCTGGGGAACAGGAGCAGAGTTAAAGGGAACAGGAGAGGAGACAGAGACGTAAACAAGGAAACACACCGGTTACAGGTTGATCAGGTATGTAGAAATACAGTTATTGAATGATTTAATATACATGTTTGATTAGACATGCAATATTGTTAATAGCAGACAAAAAATAAAGGATACCTGTCTGTAATTTCTTGATTCTCCTCTGGAGGCTCTCCTTCTGTTTCTCCAGCACCTTGTCCTTGTTCAATCTCACCTTGATTGATAATAGAAATATATGCAATTTATGTGTCATATTATTACAAATAGATCTCTCACATATTTCTTGGAGGGTCAGAAAAATAAATAAATTAACAGCGGACAACCTCCTCATGCTTCTCATCCTGTGCCTGAAGGTTGTCCTCGAAGGCGTTCTGATCTGGTTCGACAACTTCCATCGCATCGAGTTTCAGTGATTTGAAAGTACGTCATACTAAAATAGCAATAGACAAACAACACTAAGTCAATCACAAATTTGAAATATTACAGTATATACAATAATTGTATTTACAATTGCGTTGTTCACCTCAGTCAACAGCTGCATCTCCCGTCCATACAGCAGGCGATATGGTGAGTACTCAAATAAAGCGACGTATCAGTGCAAAATTTGAACTGTGATACTTACCGATCATGTGCCATGGTGAAACAACTGATGCGCTTCAAATTCTACGCCACAGTCTTCACCCTCTCAAACTCCTGTCAGACGAGACAGGGTACTGACTTTTAAGCACAAGGTGACAAATTGAAATATTATGTTCTCTCTGATATGAAATCAGAACCATTTCAGATATAATAGAATGTGATTGATAAACAAAATGTTATTTCACTTACCCAGCTGTCCACATTCTTGACAATCCCATGCCAATTGTCAAAAGAAGAGTTATGTTGATTTTGGCAATCAAGCACTTCACTCCATCTTCTCCTCAGTTAAAAATCACCCTCCTATGAGACTGGCCATCCTTGTAAGCACATGTGATTGCCTAACAAGTTCGAAGACAAGAGTCTAAGTAATTTTGCACCACTTTCTGTTTCTCTCTCCCCCATCTCTCTCTGTCTTTCACTCTCTTCCCACCTCTCTCTTTCACCCTTTCCGTCTACCAAAGACACTTAGTTAAGGGCAGTTGGAATGACCATAATTGCTTTTTTATTTTAATTTTATTTTAACTTTATTTAACTAGGCAAATCAGTTAAGAACAAATTCTTATTTTCAATGACGGCCTTGGAATAGTGGGTTAACCCCTGCTGTTCAGGTGGCAGAACGACCTTGTCAGCTCGAGATTTGAACTTGGATTTTAAAAAAACGAATTGAATTGAAGGTGTTATTTCACACCAGAGTTAGTCTTTCTGCCTATAACCCATCCGAATGTAAAATTGATGTTCATTTAATACATACTGTAGATATAAATGGCCTTATACCTCATCGTTCAACTGTACAACAATATGTACATAGTGTTACAATAGTTATTTTTTCTGATTATGAGTGAATGTTCTTTTGACACTCAAAGACCCAAACGGCGTTCCATACAACATTCTATAATAAAATGGTGTTATTTGAAATGAAACGCTTATTTTACGTGTCAAATAGTAATATTTGACGTGTATCTTTGTTCACATGCAAAGACCCAAACGGCGTTCCATACAACATTCTATAATAAAATGGTGTTATTTGAAATGAAACGCTTATTTTACGTGTCAAATAGTAATATTTGACGTGTATCTTTGTTCACATGCAAAGACCCAAACGGCGTTCCATATCTATATTGGGTTAGTTCTGAAAGTCTACAGTACATTTGAACAAATTCGAAAGTGAAAGAAAACTGCGACAAATAGGCACAGCACATTTATTGTTCTACAGATCAGGTCTAGCTAGATCAGGTCTAGTTATTCGCATAAGTGTGATTGAGATATATGATAAAGGATTGTAATCATTATTTTCTGAACTAATATTTCCCGACTTCATTTGGATGTCGTGATTTTTCAGAGATTTTACGCACGACATGCCACCTTGCGTTATTGAAAAAAACAGCTCGAGGGCCCTGTATACAGTAAGTAGACCTTCGCTTTTAAAGGTACCTCGTGGCGTAATGTGGTTTACCTTTGTCGAATTTGTAATAAACTATTGCGGAATTACAGTATTTAAATGATTTTTGCACGATCGACCATAGCCCAATCAATATATTTTAGATTGCTATTTGAAGGTGAAAGTAATATGTGCCCGCGAACGATAGGCAGGATTTCAATATAGTGACATTAACAATTTTTCATTCTTTTCAGGTTATGTGGTTGTACATATTGGCAGCTTGGGGTGTGTGTCTCTCCACTGCCACTTCTGGTGAGTAGCCAAGACTAGTAGTGGCGGTTTAAAATCTTTACTGAATTATAACAACGATTCAATAATGGAACTGTAATAGACTAATTACTGTATTTGTATAGGCCTATTTTTGGAATCTTTTACCGGCGCAATTCCTTCCCGTCACACCGACATATAATTATTCAATTATTGCACCCACACTGCTCGCGCGCGCCAACGATGGTCTGCGTTGCCAAGGGAAAGAACAGTAGTCAGTTCTATTTGTGACGCTGATCGCGCAGAAAGTCCTGCCTCTCCCATCTCCTCATTGGTTTATAGAAGCAGACACCCATCTGCCTTCTCCTCATTGGTTTATAGAAGCAGATACCCATGTCCCATCTCCTCATTGGTTTATAGAAGCAGACACCCATCTGCCTTCTCCTCATTGGTTTATAGAAGCAGATACCATCTGCCTTCTCCTCATTGGTTTATAGAAGCAGACACCCATCTGCCTTCTCCTCATTGGTTTATAGAAGCAGAACCCATCTGCCTTCTCCTCATTGGTTTATAGAAGCAGATACCCATCTGCCTTCTCCTCATTGGTTATACCCTCCTGTGTGACTGAAAGACATCAGTGGTGGTAATAAACCTTTTATGAAAGTTATTTGCCAATGAGATTTTTTCAGCGTGATTACAATTGCACTAGAATGGTTTATTTGTATTATTTAATTGATATTTTTTGCATGTTTTAGTATTTTATTGTTAGTGCCTGCGTTTTGTTTTGCATGATGTAGCAATGTAAGTTGTTGATCTGTATTATGAATACATAAAAATAAATATATATATATTATTTTTTATATATATATATAAAAATAATAATAATAAAGAAAGTTAGTTGCCAATTACCATATAAGTCCAAAGAAGAAAATCCTGGAAGGGGGAGAGATGACTAGAAACGATTCTGTTGACCGGTTTATGTGTGGATTAATTGTCGGAGTAGAGGACCTTCCTTGTTGCATCTCAGGTAAAATAAAAACTCAATGTTCATATCCCAGGACAAATTAGCTAGCAATAGCAAGCTAGCTAAATAGGACAAATTAGCTAGCAAATGCAAGCTAGCAGACTAAATTGCCATAAATGTTTAATGCTTTTTTACCTGTCCCCAAATTAATGTAATTCGTTCAGAGTTAGTTTTGATATTTTAACCTGCGTGTCTTGATCTCGTTCGGTGTGGGGGGACAAAATCAATTTGCTCACGATGGCGCGCGGCAGGTTCGGGTACGGTGTTAGGCAGGGTTTATAACTTTGTGGCTGTGGTATCTAGTGACAGTTTTCTAGCTTTGCAAAGCCGCCTGATCCCGCAAACTAATATTGATGTTGTATCTGCAGTGTGAATCAGTCTGGTATTTACAAGGCTACAGGTTTTCCCATGGATATTACAGATTTGAAGATATCGGATCTTTGGATACCAGACCACAAATGCATTCTAGGCTAAATTTTGGAGGTGCCTTGAGATGTATTTGACAAAAAACAAACAACACATTTCTGGGGCTTTTAGTAATAATAATAATAACTTTATGACTTTTGACATTTTAAACTCACCAAGTTAAAACAAAGTAAAACAGTGTAATCATAAGATGGTGATTACATTTTACATTTAAGTCATTTAGCAGACGCTCTTATCCAGAGCGACTTACAAATTGGTGATAGTTTGAAATCCTTCTTCTATCAGAAATGTTCACGTGTTCGGTACCCGTGGATCCAGTCTCGGCACGGTTGGGACATGTTGCCACCATGCCATGCTGGCTCACCCTTTCCATGAACGCAGAGGGCCTGGAGGTGCGTTGGTACCGGCCCAAAGATTTCGACAACCCGGTCTTGCACTACAGAGAGAGGAAGATCCAGGAAGCATCACAGCAGTCCCAATACGTGGGCCGCAGCTCCCTGGGGCTCCGGGAGGTTACGTCACAAGGGCTGAAGGGAGGGGATGTGACCTTGAAGCTGGTTAATGTCACTCTGAGAGACCAAGGGGAGTATGTGTGTTACGTCAGCAGTAACCAGGACTATGGGACTGCCAGTGTCTTTCTCAATGTGACTGGTGAGTTCATTCAAGCAAAACATATCCAGGAATGATGCTACAGAAATGAAATGATATCCATCATTCTTTCTCCATCATTCTTTCTCCATCATTCTTTCACAAATAGTTGAATTAGCCAAGGTAAAAAAAAAATATTATTTTTTATTTGAGACTTTAATCTCCTCCTCCTTAATGTGCACTTAATCTCATTCCCAGTGAGGGGCACCCCTCCTCTCCTCTCAGCAGTCAGAACAGATGCTGACTCTGTGAATGTGAGCTGTGTTTCCCATGGATGGAAGCCAAGGCCCAGGCTACAGTGGTCAGATGGGAGGCAGACTCTGAAACCTGAGAAGCTGGACTACAGCAGTGGTGCCCATGGTCTGGTGTCTGCCCACAGCTGGGTCCTCTCTTCCCCCTCCAGTGCTCCCTGGGTATCCTGTTCTCTGGTTCTGTCTGAAGGGGAGGAGATGGAGGGAAGAGTGGACCTACGGGACGTTGCGGCTGTACCAGGTCAATAATGATAATAACCGTGACTCTTTCTGCAATGAGCATATGCTGATCTGGAAACTATCACAAGGTGTGTGTGTCCACCAGTTTGTTGAATTAAATAAGGGATACCTTCTTTCCACTTTCAGAGACTTCATCAGGACTGCTAACAGCTGTCATCATTTTAGCTCTGCTTCTGCTCCTGTCCGTTGTCTTCATCGGTGTGCTCTACAAAAAGAGAGGTCAGGGCTATGTTTTGGTTTTGATAGTTATACTATATATTGATAAGCATACAATGCCATGGAAATGTTAAGACTGGGTCACATTTGAACTTGAGCCTAAGAGGGTATTGAATCCTCTTTCCACCATATTTGGATTAGCTACCGGAGACAACATTAGGCAAGTCACCAAGACATCTCCTAATGCCACCTTTATCCCTCCTATGATTCGATTGAAAACTCATGTGTGTTTTGCTTTTCAGGAAACAAATCAACACATGTGCCTAAAGGAGGTAAGGAATCTATTTATCCACATCACACTTTTCAATGTCAGTGTTCATGATTTGATTTTCAATGCTTAACTTTATAACCACGTGTCCTAAATGTTGTGGCATTTTATACTGCAACTAGGCCTACATTGATCCTGTAAGAGAATACGATTAAAACTCTAAATTAGCACTACATCAAGTCAATGGACACTAAATTATAAACACTACCTATATTCTGTGCATTTAGTCACCACAATGTAAGATATTGTCTTTCTTTATCATATGGCAAATATTGATCCAAAATACTTACTGTACAGAATACATTTAACATTTTCCTACTCTCCCCGTTTTTGCGTAGATATAGTGGATATCGAGACTATGAGACAACCTGAAGGTAATCTATTTTGACATTTTCCAAAGAGAATCTGAATTTATTCTGATATTGCCTTTCTTTATGATGCAAGATGCTACACTTCTAAGAGTGTAGAGCAAATATTGATCCCTAAAACAGAATAATTACGGTACAAAATTACATTTAACATTTACACATTGTTCCTGTTTTTTTGTGTAGATTTAGTGGATATAGAGAATATGAGACAAGCTGGAGGTAATCTATTTTGAAATATTTCTGATACATTCTGATTGTTATTATCGTTATTGTTGTTATTACGGTTCATCGGCATCTCCTGATTCTGTGTTTGTCCTCAACAGTGGATATCACATTGGATCTCAAGACAGCTCCTTCCTATCTGACAGTCGGTTCAACTGGTAAAATTGTGAGAGACAGTAAAGCTAATCCATGTCCTCCGGGTGAGCATGCTTATATACTTGGAACATGTGGTTTTACCTCGGGCAGCCATGCTTACTGGGAGGTTAGACTGGATAAGGAGATGGTAGGCGTTAAAGAATCCTGGTGGGTTGGACTGGCAAGTGGGTCTGTTAAAAGACAAGGTGATGTACCAGCCACACCTTCCAATGGTTTCTGGTTCCTGTCCTCATACAAAGAGAAAGGCTTACGGCTTAATATGGCCCCCGACATCCTACTTCCTGCCGATCCTAGACCTCAGATACTAGGGGTGTATTTTGACTATGACCAAGGAGTACTCTCTTTCATCAACGTAAAAGACAATAAACTGATTGTCACTGTGAGAGCCATGTTCATTGGGGAGCTGTTTCCTCTTTTTAACCCAGGTCAAGGTGACACAGCCCCTATGACGATATTAGATGCTAGCCACTATAAAACAAAACCTGTAGAAGAGTCTGCTTCTGAGACTGATGCCCTTCTAGCTTCTAACCAAAGTCGCAATCATCAGACTTCTGAATCCAAAGACTGTCTTTAAATGTCTGTAAAACAATGAAAACTACAGCACTATATATTAACACATTGTTTTATGTATCTAGTGCACTTCATATTAGGGTGTGTACAGTAGTATTCTGCACTGGTCCAATTCATCATCATCTCCTTGCTCTTCTCCTTTGTCTGCAGTGCAATTGGATTTGATTTGACTACCGTGGAAACATATGATTGGTGATGGATTGATGTAGTGGCTGGATGGATGTAGTAGCGATATAGTAGATGGATGTAGTGGATTTATGGCTGTAGTAGCGATATAGTAGATGGATGGATGTAGTAGATGGCTGGATATAGTGGATGGATGTAGTAGATGGATGTATTGGATTGATGGATGTAGTAGATGGATGTAGTGGATTGATGGATGCACCGTAGTAGAGAGATGTAGTTGATGGATGGATGTAGTAGATGGATGTGGTAGATTGATGGATGTACCGTAGTAGAGAGATGTAGTTGATGGATGGATGTAGTAGGTAGATGGATGGATGTAGTAGATGGATGTAGTGGATTGATGGATGTACCGTAGTAGAGAGATGTAGTTGATGGATGGATGTAGTAGATGGATGTAGTAGGTAGATGGATGTACCGTAGTAGAGAGATGTAGTTGATGGATGGATGTAGTAGATGGATGTAGTAGGTAGATGGATGTACCGTAGTAGAGAGATGTAGTTGATGGATGGATGTAGTAGGTAGATGGATGTCTACATGGTGTTTGGTTTGACCATCCCCTGTTTTTCACAGCAGTGCAGAACAGGAGACGGAAAGAGAAGCTCCTTGCAATATATCCGCTTTCTATATTGCTCACTATAATTATTTTAATGGTAGAGGCATCTTTCTATAGTTCTCAATATTATTATTTTAATGGTAGAGGCATCTGGTGACACTTCATTTGAAACTGTAGATTTTTCCCTGTTACAGTTTGCAATATAGAGCAACGTACTGCTCACTAGAAAATATCAGATTATACTGACTGGAGTATGTGCATTGAAAAACAAAAAAATCATACTGGGAAAAATCTTTTTCAACAGCCAACTGGAAAACTTCAGCCATCTTTCTAGGGCTCCATCTTTCCGACTTGAAGTTCATTGACTTAATGATTTGACCTCGTTTTTTCCCCCCAAGTTCCCATTTTATCTTGAAAGCAACATGACCATCACATGCAGGTACCATCAGTTCAGGAAAATAAAAAGCAAATTATTTCAATTTATGCTCAGCTGTGCGTCGCAAGTGCTACACCAACTGATCTATTTTGTCAATGAAAGCTTGAGATTTGAAATGTAATATTGTCTGAGAGGAACAATATTGGCAGTCTAGGGCCGTAGCCAATATCCTCTGATAATGTATTAGGCCTCCTGAAAAAAATCTAATTCCTAACAGAACTGTTTTTATCATTTTAATGTAAAAATCTCCAAATCGTGTTTAAAATTTAAAAAATCTGAAAAGATGATCTCGGCATGCAATATGTTTTCTGGTTGTGGGAGTCTCAGTTTACACTATTTTGTGTTTTGACCAATCAGACCAGGTCTGAAAAGATCTGATGAGAAAATATCTGATGTAATTGGTCGAAATACCAATTAGTGGGAAAAAATATGAATTACTGAGTATAATAGGCCACTCCTATTTACCATATCTGTATACCATCTATTGCATCTTAGCCTATGCCACTCGATCATTGCTCATCCATATGTGTACATATTCTTATTCCATCCCTTTACTCAGATTTGTGTGTATTAGGTAGTTGTTGTGGAATTGTCTTGGCCAGGTCGCAGTTGTAAATGAGAACTTGTTCTCAACTGGCCTACCTGGTTAAATAAAGGTGAAATAAAAAATATATTTAAAAAATTAAGTGTTCACACTGAGAAATTTTACAACATGCCACAATCAAATCAAATCAAATTGTATTTGTCACATGCGCCGAATACAACAGATGTAAACCATACAGTGAAATTCTTACTTACAAGCCCTTTTTCAACAATGTAATTTTAAGAAAAATACCCCCAAAAAACAAGAAATATAAGTAACAAATAATTAAGATCAGCAGTAAATAACAATAGTGAGGCTATATACAGGGGGTACCGGTACAGAGTCAATGTGGAGGTTATATACAGGGGGTACCGGTACAGAGTCAATGTGGAGGTTATATACAGGGGGTATCGGTACAGAGTCAATGTGGAGACTATATACAGGAGGTAAATGTAAATGTAAATGTACCGGTACAGAGTCAATGTGGAGGCTATATACAGGGTTTACCGGTACAGAGTCAATGTGGAGACTATATACAGGGGGTACCGGTACAGAGTCAATGTGGAGGCTATATACAGGTGGTACCGGTAGAGAGTCAATGTGGAGACTATATACAGGGTGTACCGGTACAGAGTCAATGTGGAGACTATATACAGGAGGTACCGGTACAGAGTCAATGTGCGGTGGACCGGTTAGTCAAGGTAATTGAGGTAATATATACATGTAGGTAGAGTTATTAAAGTGACTTATGCATAGATAATAACAGAGAGTAGCAGGGGGTATAAGCCTCTTGAACCTAGACTTGGCGCTCCGGTACCACTTTGCGGTAGCAAAGACAACAGTCTATGACCATTTTTAGGGCCTTCCTTTGACACTGCCTGGTTGTAACTGACAGTTAGACTTACAGGTTACGTCGTTGTCTTTTGTTTGAATTTTTACGTGTCCGCTGTGCGGGAGAAATGATAATGCAAGCGGAACTACGTAGCTAATACTGTTGTAACGGGGATCCTTATTGCAGCAACACACATTTGGAGGGAAGGCAATCCTGCGTTAACTAAGTTTTCATGTCATCGGGTGTAGTTCATAAAGGTTGAAGGGTGTATGTTAGGATGAAGTGTGAATTCATGCCAGGAATAACAAGTGTGAAGTTTGATTTCCTCCCTTCTGTAATAAGCAGCCAATGAGGTATTTGTTCCTTTATTCATGTGTTTAATCTGAACCCGTTATAGCTCCAGTTAAACTGTTTATGCATGTAAGCACTTCAGAGTTATACCAAGCTAATAAGTCACTCGTAAGATAAGGAGGTTGTAAGAGTGTGCTTAACTGTATTTTTCATTTACCTTATAGTTCTCACGGAAGGTGATAATTCTGACTAAAACTACAGAATAAAACCGCCAGTTAAAATCAAGGAACGGTTGTGCTCGTGGTTACAGAAGGGAGCTACACTGGTATAGAGGTCCTTGAAGGCAGGAAGCTTGGCCCCAGTGATGTACTGGGCCGTTCGCACTACACTCTGTAGTGCCTTGCGGTCGGAGGTCAGGCAGTTGCCATATCAGGCAGTGATGCAACTATACTCTCGATGGTGCAACCATACTCTCGATGGTGAGAGGACGCATGCCCAATCTTTTTAGTCTCCTGAGGAGGAATAGGTTTTGTCGTGCCCTTTTCACAGCTGTCTTGGTATGCTTGGACCATGTTAGTTTGTTGGTGATGTGGACACCAAGGAACTTGAAGCTCTCAACCTGCTCCACTACAGCCCCATCCATGAGAATGGGGGCCTGCTCGGTCCTCCTTTTCCTGTAGTCCACAATCATCTCCTTAGTCTTGATCAAGTTGAGGGCGAGGTTGTCCTGACACCACACTGCCAGGTCTCTGACCTCCTCCCTTTATGCTGTCTCATCACTGTTGGTGATCAGGCCTACCACTGTTGTGTCATCTGCAAACTTAATGTTGGTGTTGGAGTCGTGCCTGGCCGTGCAGTCATGAGTGAACAGGGAATACAGGAGGGGACGGAGAACACAATCTGAACGTCTGGGAACTGTCATGCAGGTGAAAGAGGACCCAAAAGCGACTTGGCGAAAACAGAGTCTTTAATCCAGTAAAGTAAATACAAACAAAAAACACAACTTTCACTCGAAATGACGAGGACAAACTGGAGACTCGATCTTGAACAGCAGGTGAACAGCAGGTTGCCTCGGGAAGGCACTTGAACCAGACAGACTCAGACACCTGCTCACCACGCAGCATCTGAGGAAAACACGACACGACAGGGCGATACACAAACACAGCACGGTGAATTCTAGACAAGGAACCGACAGGACAGGAACGGAACACAAAGGAAGAAATAGGGACTCTAATCAGGGGAAAGGATCGGGAACAGGTGTGGGAAGACTAAATGATTGATTAGGGGAATAGGAACAGCTGGGAGCAGGAACGGAACGATAGAGAGAAGAGAGAGCGAGAGAGTGAGAGAGGGAGGGGGAGAGAGAGGGATAGAAAGAGGGAAAGAACCTAATAAGACCAGCAGAGGGAAACGAATAGAATGGGAAGCACAGGGACAAGACAAGATAATAAATGACAAAACATGACAGGAACATTTTCACGTTAGGAATATTTTTTACACATTAGTTAGGATGTTTTAATTTTTGATAGAGTGTTTCCAAATATATATTTTGTGATTTTTCTTTCATAATTTCTAATTCCATTTATTAGCTACATTTGTATAATGTCAAGTAAAATGTAACGTGTCAGTTAAGAATGTGTTTCTCGTAAAAAAATGTAAAAATATATTACATTTTTTACAACGGTTTTATTTTTCAGTAATGTTGTGGTAGTGCTACTGTTTTTCCTGCATTATGTCAACATAACATGTAGCAAATACTTCAGAATTTTTACACTTAATAAGTTTAAACTTACACTTAAAAAGTCACATTTTTTTTATTGTCGATTAGTAATTATGTACACTGTGCCAGTATGATATTGTAAATGACAAAAAAAGGAATAAAAAACAAAATGGCGTCATAAACAAATGCACTTGTTTCATTGACCGAGACAGTGGTTAGAGGCAGATGCTTGGAATTTAGCGTGGTAGAAAGTGGCTTTAGCAGCAGAGACAGAGGAGGAAAATGTAGAGAGGAGGGAGTGAAAGGATGCCAGGTCCGCAGGGAGGCGAGTTTTCCTCCATTTCCGCTCGGCTGCCCGGAGCCCTGTTCTGTGAGCTCGCAATGAGTCATCGAGCCACGGAGCGGGAGGGGAGGACCGAGCCGGCCTGGAGGATAGGGGACATAGAGAGTCAAGGGATGCAGAGAGGGAGGAGAGGAGGGTTGAGGGGGCAGAATCAGGAGATAGGTGGGAGAAGGTTTGAGCGGAGGGAAGAGATGATAGGATGGAAGAGGAGAGAGTAGCGGGGGAGAGAGAGCGAAGGTTGGGACGGCGCGATACCATCCGAGTAGGGGCAGTGTGGGAGGTGTTGGATGAGAGCGAGAGGGAAAAGGATACAAGGCAGTGGTCGGAGACTTGGAGGGGAGTTGCAATGAGGTTAGTGGAAGAACAGCATCTAGTAAAGATGAGGTCGAGCGTATTGCCTGCCTTGTGAGTAGGGGGGAAGGTGAGAGGGTGAGGTCAAAAGAGGAGAGGAGTGGAAGGAGGCAGAGAGGAATGAGTCAAAGGTAGACGTGGGGAGGTTAAAGTCGCCCAGAACTGTGAGAGGTGAGCCGTCCTCAGGAAAGGAGCTTATCAAGGCATCAAGCTCATTGATGAACTCTCAGAGGGAACCTGGAGGGCGATAAATGATAAGGATGTTAAGCTTGAAAGGGCTGGTAACTGTGACAGCATGGAATTCAAAGGAGGCGATAGACAGACGGGTAAGGGGAGAAAGAGAGAATGACCACTTGGGAGAGATGAGGATCCCGGTGCCACCACCCCGCTGACCAGAAGCTCTCGGGGTGTGCGAGAACACGTGGGCGGACGAAGAGAGAGCAGTAGGAGTAGCAGTGTTGTCTGTGGTGATCCATGTTTCCGTCAGTGCCAAGAAGTCGAGGGACTGGAGGGAGGCATAGGCTGAGATGAACTCTGCCTTGTTGGCCGCAGATCGGCAGTTCCAGAGGCTACCGGAGACCTGGAACTCCACGTGGGTCGTGCGCGCTGGGACCACCAAATTAGGGTGGCCGTGGCCACGCGGTGTGGAAAAAGAAAGAAGAAAAAGTAATTCCGCTGCCTAAGAATAGGAAAGCCCCCTTTACTGGCTCAAATAGCCGACCTATCAATCTTTACTAAGGACATGCCACTGGCTTCGAGTAAAGCCAGCCAGTCTATGTATGTGGATGACTCAACACTATACACGTCAGCTACTACAGTGACTGAAATGACTGCAACACCTAACAAAGAGCTGCAGTTAGTTTCAGAGTGGGTGGCAAGGATTAAATGAATCCTAAATATTTAAAATCATTCACTAAACCTCAACTAAATCTTGTACTAAATAATGTGGAAATTGAGCAAGTTGAGGTGACTAAACTGCTTGTAATAACCCTGGATTGTAAACTGTCATGGTCAAAACATATTGATACAACAGTAGCTAAGATGGGGAGAAGTCTGTCCATAATAAAGTGCTGCTCTACTTTAACAGCACTAACAACAAGGCCGGTCCTAAAGGCTCTAGTTTTGTTGCAGGATGAACCAAACTTGTGGAGATCTACAATTTTTTTTCTGAGGTCTTGGCTGATTTCTTTTGATTTTCCCATGATGTCAAGAAAAGAGGCACTGCGTTTGAAGGTAGGCCTTGAATTACATCCACAAGTACACCTCCAATTGACTCAAATTATGTCAATTAGCCTATCAGAAGCTTCTAAAGCCATGACATCATTTTCTGGAACTTTCCAAGCTGTTTAAAGGCACAGTCAACTTAGTTTATTTAAACTTCTGACCCACTGGATTTGTGATACAGTGAATTATAAGTGAAATAATCTGTCTATAAACAATTGTGGGAACAATTACTTGTGTCGTGCACAAATTAGTGGAGTGGTTGAAAAACAAGTTTTAATGAATCCAACCTAAGTGTATGTAGACTTCGGACTTCAACTGTACATAAATATAGATATATATTTGCTAATCACACCTTTTTCGTATCTAAGGCCATAATCTCTCCCAGAGCATTGAAATGTGTAATACCAATGCAAAGTTTAATAATACCAATTGAAGTGTGTAATACCAATGTCCATTCTGTGTAAATAGCCTTCCAGGCGAGAGTCAGGCACTACTGACATAGTGAAACGGTAAGAAAAACGTTTTTCTGTCTCAGAAGAAAACGTCAATTTCTCAGCTGCCTCACGTTCATTTTATTTCAATTGTAACATCTTTTGACATCCAAATCAATAACATAGGTAGGGTTGTGTTCTCTAAAAACACTGGTCTGAAAATGAGCTGGCTACACATTAACCTTCAGTCACTAGTTTGCACATTGATTTATTGATTTATTGATTGGTTTATTAATTGATTTATCAGGCATCCAGTCGAAGTTCTTCTGTTGAATGAAATAAACAAATAAAAAGATTCAGTCATGCGTTTATCACATCAATTAATATGGGTTCATATGTAGACCAGCAGTAGAGTAGACAGGACTCACCGATGGAGGCGGACAGGAAGTGGCAGCAGCCGAGCCAGGCCATCATTACACTGTAGGGGCTGAGGTAGGTTACAGTCAGAGGGTGTGTCCCCATAGTCTACAGTGTCTTCCTCTCTACTATCTCCATAGTCTACAGTGTCTTCCTCTCAATTATATCCATAGTCTACAGTGTCTTCCTCTCTACTATCTCCATAGTCTACAGTGGCTTCCTCTCTACTATCTCCATAGTCTACAGTGTCTTCCTGTCTACTATCTCTTTAGTCTACAGTGTCTTCCTCTCTACTCTCTCCATAGTCTACAGTGGCTTCCTCTCTATTACCTCCATATTCTAGAGTGGCTTCATCACCTCTCCTACATTTCAATCGTCTACAAAGCCTTCCTCTCTACGCCTCCTCTCTTTCATCTCCTCCATCCTCTTCTTCCTCTCCTCCATCCTCTTCTCTGCATCATGTTAACAGTACAGTAGCTCCCTCTCCTCTCTATCATCTCATTAGTCTACAGTAGCTTCCTCTCCATCATCTCAATAGTCTACAGTAGCTTCCTCTCCTCTCTATCATCTCAATAGTCTACAGTAGCTTCTTCATTTCCTCATCTTCTCTCCTTCCTCTTCTTGTTTCATCTCCTCTCCTTATCTCCTCTCCTTCCTATTCTTGTTTCCTCATCTCTCCTCTCCTTCCTATTCTTGTTTCCTCATCTCTCCTCTCCTTCTTATTCTTGTTTCATCTCCCTCTCCTCGTCTCCAGTTCTTCTTCCTCTCCTGGTCTCCTCTCTTTCCTCACATTCCCCTCCTTATCTCCTCCCCTCATCTCCTCCTCTCCTTCCTCTCCATCCTCTTCTCTTTTCTCTCCTCATCTAATCCCCTTCCTCATCTCCTCTCCTTCCCTCATCTCCTTCTTCTGCAATTAGCTGTTAGCTGTTTTGTACTCACAGCCTCTCAGACAGGTGTAGGAAACCTCCAGGTATTTGTAGGTTCCAAAGCAGGGGTCCCCGAAGACCGGATCAAGCCCCACAGTGCACTGACTCTTTCCCTCACACCTGCAGAGTTACACATTTATAACACAATTATAACACACAAGGGGGGATATTTGTAAACCAACTTTCAACACCACTGACATCCCCAAACTAGAGAGGAGAGATGGGGAGATGGATAAAGAAAGTACCATTGTTTGACAACGTCCAGGGTTTTGGGTTGCAGACAGTTCTGGTTGCTGAGCTCGTGTCGTCCAGCAGAACAGGTAGAGCCGTCTCTACGGCCGTAGTTAGCATGAAACACCTTTATCACACCCTTACCTACACACAAACACACACAATAATTGAATTGCACCCTTACCTACACAGGGGTAGGGCTGAGGGGGGTGTTAGGTGAGGGTGTTTGTGGGTGTAATCATGTGCTCACCACAGTCCAGGGAGCTGGTTGAGCCCTCGCAGGTGATACTGGTCTCTGAAAACACAACGCACACACACAACATCAGCCGTGCTGTCGAGACACAACATCAGCCCTGCTGTTGAGACACAACATCAGCCCTGCTGTCGAGACACAGCATCAGCCCTGCTGCTGAGACACAGCATCAGCCCTGCTGTCGAGACACAGCATTAGCCCTGCTGTTGAGACACAACATCAGCCCTGCTGCTGAGACACAACATCAGCCCTGCTGCTGAGACACAACATCAGCCCTGCTGTTGAGATAATGGGGGATAAGGAAAAGGATGAAGAGCAAGAAAGAGAGGTGGGAGGAGCAATCAAAGAGAGGTGGGAGGAGGAATGAAAGAGAGGTGGGAGGAGCAATCAAAGAGAGGTAGGAGGACGAATGAAAGAGAGGTGGGAGGAGGAATGAAAGAGAGATGAGAGGAGCAATCAAAGAGAGGTGGGAGGAGCAATCAAAGAGAGGTAGGAGGACGAATGAAAGAGAGGTGGGAGGAGGAATGAAAGAGAGATGAGAGGAGCAATCAAAGAGAGGTGGGAGGAGCAATCAAAGAGAGGTGGGAGGAGGAATGAAAGAGAGGTGGGAGGAGGAATGAAAGAGAGGTGGGAGGAGCAATCAAAGAGAGGTGGGAGGAGGAATGAAAGAGAGGTGGGAGGAGCAATCAAAGAGAGGTGGGAGGAGGAATGGAAGAGAGGTGGGAGGAGCAATCAAAGAGAGGTGGGAGGAGCAATCAAAGAGAGATGGGAAGGAAGGAGTGATTGTGACAACACAGTATGGGGCTCCATTCATGAAAAAGTGTTGACTACTTTGTATCATGCACAAGCACATTTCCATTGAGTAATTGTTCACTTGACACCCCTACACAGGTTGTTGTCCACTGTACAAGTAGAATATAGGTGTCAGACGTGGAATAATGTCAGTGAACAACAACCTGTGCTTGGTATCAAGTGAACGTCAAGCCCATTGGACAGGAGAGGGAGAGCGCCAGAGGGAGAATACTGACTAGCAGGAAGGCAGATGTAGGTGACGTCCAGATATTTGTAGGTTCCGACACAAGGGTCCGAGATTTGATTCACTCTCATGTTCACCTCACACGTCTGCTTCCCGTCACACCTGGAACAACCACAGAGCAACACCAGTAGAACCATGACAAAGCCACTACATAACTCCAACATAACCTGTAAAAACGGATATCTGGAGCTTGTCTGAGCGGTTGGCCTCTGAGCGCTCTGAGCCCTTGTACTTGATGCTGATTTGATCAACAAGCTTTCACAGTCTCACTGCAAAATTAGACGTTTGTCCACATTTCTCCAAACATCAAATTTTGAAGTTGCTTTAAATGTAATGGTAATAGCGTTGCCCCTAGTGGCGACGTGGGTTAAGTTCAGCTTTTAGGGACACAAACAACTAAGATTAACTTCAGGCATTCATTCCGATTGGTTAGATCAGGGGTGTCAAACTCATTTCGCATCGTGGGCCACATACGGCCTAGGGAGATGTCAAGTGGGCCGGACCATTAAAATTATACCATACTCTGCTATAAATAACCAAAATAACATGTCTTTCCTTTGTTTTGGTGTAAAGAAGCACAAGAACATTAGGAAAATATTGAAATTTAAGGAACTATCCTTTTACAAAACATTTCATGAAACACCTCATATTTCCTTAGACAAATGTGCAATTTACTTTTATCATTCACAAATATGCATTGCAACTGATCCCACTGATTGTACAAAGGCACAAAACTTTAATTGGTACTGAAAAATATAGTAATGCACTTTAAGATTAAATGAGACTTTTAAAGAAATGAATTTTTAAACCACTTACACATACGCATATAAAATCTAAATGTAATCCCTGCGTACACCTTACAAACTAAGGAGAGTGATTTTAAATGTGTAATGAAGAAAGTGTTCGCCTGTCCTGTAAATCTGTAAACTTCATACATGAAACATACATACACATACAATACATACTGAAAATTTATGGAGTTGTATGAACAGTAGAATTCCATCACACAACTTTTGTTTTGAAGCTGCTGACTAACATTAAAGTGCACATTTTTTAAATCACCACAGTAAGGATTCATCTTCACAGAGCTGTATTCTTTCAATGCAAACCGTATCTAAGGCAGCATTTTAAAGGTGTTAGTCTAGTCTGGACTTGTATTTGTACCTGAAACTTGGCATCTTTTGGCCTGTACAAGTGCATCAACACCAGGTGTCATGTCCTGACTAGCTGTCACTTTCAGAATGTCATTTAAGTGCTTGTTTGTGAGCCTTGAACGCATTTTTGTTTTATTGATATTCATCACTGAGAAAATTTGTTCACAAAGGTAGGTTGTCCCAAACATGCACAAAATTTTAGCAGCCAGGGCTGTTAATTTGGGGTAACCTGGTAGTAGATACTGATAAAATCTGTCCAGACCTACAGAGGCAAATTTGCCCTTCAAATCTGCATCACACTGCAAATCAATTATCTCTAGCTGAATTTCGACCGGCAGATCAGAAGCTTTAACTGTGAAAGGTGAGCGAAAAACTGAAAATTCTGTCTCAAGTTCACCAAATACCTGAAAACGTTTCTCAAACTCCCGCAGTAGTCCTGCAATTTTGTCTTTGTACCGTTTCATGTCCGCATCAGGTCTGGTCACACACACATCTCTCAGACAGGGGAAATGAGCAGGGTTGCCATTTGCCAGTTGCATCTCCCACAAAGTCAGCTTCAACTTAAATGCATGTATGTTGTCAGAAAACTGTGTGACAACTTTTTTGCGGCCTTGCAACATTTTGTTCAGATTGTTCAAGTGTTCAGTAATATCAACCAAGAATGCAAGGTCCCGTAGCCATTCCTGAGATTGTAATTCCAACACCGGTTTTCCTTTTTTCTCCATGAACTGTCCGATTTCCTCTCGTAGATCAAAGAAATGCCTCAGCACAGCGCCTCGGCTTAACCATCTCACTTCAGTGTGGTATGGCAGGCTGTGGGTAATGTTGCTGTCGCTGAGAAGTTTGTCAAACTGACGATGGTTCAGACCTCTGAATATGGCTTCGATGCTAATGCTCTTTCGCTAGCAATTAGGTAGCTGGCTTTTACCGCTGCTTCACTGACTTCTCGGCTCTGGATGAAAGTTGACTGCTGTTTCCTCAGACCCGCCAGCAATTCGTTAATCTTATCTCTTCTCAGTTGTCCTTGCAAGCCGTCATATTTTTCGCTGTGATGAGTCTCGTAGTGGCGTCGAATATTATATTCCTTCAATACCGAAACTTGTTGCAAACACACCAAGCACAAAGGTTTTCCGTGCATCTCTGTAAATAAATAGGACGTGGTCCATTTTTCTTTGAAAATTCTACACTCCTTATCTACTTTTCTCCGTTTGGATAACGACATTTTGGCTAATGATGGTGTAGCGGAGAGGTAGAGACCAAGGTATTAACAACGTCGTAACAAGCAGCAGATGGCGCATTGATACCGTCTGCTGTTTTCAGTCTGTCTCAGTGATGCGGCTTGTCTTCTACTCTGATGGAAAGAGTGCGCCCCTTAGCGGATAATCCATGAATTGCAGCGAATTAAAAATATGAATTCCATGTCTTTTATGCATTTTTTCCACTTTCAAATTATCCTGCGGGCCTGATCGAACCTCCTT
>NW_025749613.1:0-23706 GCF_021184085.1 Oncorhynchus gorbuscha | reverse complement strand
TGTCATGCAGGTGAAAGAGGACCCAAAAGCGACTTGGCGAAAACAGAGTCTTTAATCCCAGTAAAGTAAATACAAACAAAAAACACAACTTTCACTCGAAATGACGAGGACAAACTGGAGACTCGATCTTGAACAGCAGGTGAACAGCAGGTTGCCTCGGGAAGGCACTTGAACCAGACAGACTCAGACACCTGCTCACCACGCAGCATCTGAGGAAAACACGACACGACAGGGCGATACACAAACACAGCACGGTGAATTCTAGACAAGGAACCGACAGGACAGGAACGGAACACAAAGGAAGAAATAGGGACTCTAATCAGGGGAAAGGATCGGGAACAGGTGTGGGAAGACTAAATGATTGATTAGGGGAATAGGAACAGCTGGGAGCAGGAACGGAACGATAGAGAGAAGAGAGAGCGAGAGAGTGAGAGAGGGAGGGGGAGAGAGAGGGATAGAAAGAGGGAAAGAACCTAATAAGACCAGCAGAGGGAAACGAATAGAATGGGAAGCACAGGGACAAGACAAGATAATAAATGACAAAACATGACAGTACCCCCACTCATCGAGCGCCTCCTGGCGCACTCGAGGAGGAATCCTGGCGGCAACGGAGGAAATCATCAATGAGTGAACGGTCCAGCACGTCCCGAGACGGAACCCAACTCCTCTCCTCAGGACCGTAACCCTCCCAATCCACTAAGTATTGGTGACCCCGTCCCCGAGAACGCATGTCCATGATCTTATGTACCTTGTAAATAGGTGCGCTCTCGACAAGGACGGGAGGGGGGAGGGAAGACGAACGGGGGTGCGAAGAAAGGGCTTGACACAGGAGACATGGAAGACAGGATGGACGCGACGAAGATGTCGCGGAAGAAGCAGTCGCACAGCGACAGGATTGACGACCTGGGAGACACGGAACGGACCAATGAACCGCGGAGTCAACTTACGAGAAGCTGTCGTAAGAGGAAGGTTGCGAGTGGAAAGCCACACTCTCTGGCCGCAACAATACCTTGGACTCTTAATCCTGCGTTTATTGGCGGCTCTCACAGTCTGTGCCCTGTAACGGCAAAGTGCAGACCTCACCCTCCTTCCAGGTGCGCTCACAACGTTGGACAAACGCTTGAGCGGAGGGAACGCTGGACTCGGCAAGCTGGGATGAGAACAGAGGAGGCTGGTAACCCAGACTACTCTGAAACGGAGATAACCCGGTAGCAGACGAAGGAAGCGAATTGTGAGCGTATTCTGCCCAGGGGAGCTGTTCTGCCCAAGACGCAGGGTTTCTGAAAGAAAGGCTGCGTAGTATGCGACCAATCGTCTGATTGGCCCTCTCTGCTTGACCGTTAGACTGGGGATGAAACCCGGAAGAGAGACTGACGGACGCACCAATCAAACGACAGAACTCCCCTCCAAAACTGTGACGTGAATTGCGGGCCTCTGTCTGAAACGGCGTCTAACGGGAGGCCATGAATTCTGAATACATTCTCGATAATGATTTGTGCCGTCTCCTTAGCGGAAGGAAGTTTAGCGAGGGGAATGAAATGTGCCGCCTTAGAGAACCTATCGACAACCGTAAGAATCACAGTCTTCCCCGCAGACAAAGGCAGACCGGTAATGAAGTCTAGGGCGATGTGAGACCATGGTCGAGAAGGAATGGGGAGCGGTCTGAGACGACCGGCAGGAGGAGAGTTACCCGACTTAGTCTGCGCGCAGTCCGAACAAGCAGCCACGAAACGGCGCGTGTCACGCTCCTGAGTCGGCCACCAAAAGCGCTGGCGAATAGACGCAAGAGTGCCTCGAACACCGGGATGACCAGCTAACTTGGCAGAGTGAGCCCACTGAAGAACAGCCAGACGAGTGGAAACAGGAACGAAAAGGAGGTTACTAGGACAAGCGCGCGGCGACGCAGTGTGCGTGAGTGCTTGCTTAACCTGTCTTTCAATTCCCCAGACTGTTAACCCGACAACACGCCCATAAGGAAGAATCCCCTCGGGATCAGTAGAAGCCACAGAAGAACTAAACAGACGGGATAAGGCATCAGGCTTGGTGTTCTTGCTACCCGGACGGTAAGAAATCACAAACTCGAAACGAGCGAAAAACAACGCCCAACGAGCTTGACGGGCATTAAGTCGTTTGGCAGAACGGATGTACTCAAGGTTCTTATGGTCTGTCCAAACGACAAAAGGAACGGTCGCCCCCTCCAACCACTGTCGCCATTCGCCTAGGGCTAAGCGGATGGCGAGCAGTTCACGGTTACCCACATCATAGTTGCGCTCAGATGGCGACAGGCGATGAGAAAAATAAGCGCAAGGATGAACCTTATCGTCAGACTGGAAGCGCTGGGATAGAATGGCTCCCACGCCTACCTCTGAAGCGTCAACCTCGACAATGAATTGTCTAGTGACGTCAGGAGTAACGAGGATAGGAGCGGACGTAAAACGTTCTTTTAGAAGATCAAAAGCTCCCTGGGCGGAACCGGACCACTTAAAACACGTCTTGACAGAAGTAAGAGCTGTGAGAGGGGCAGCAACTTGACCGAAATTACGAATGAAACGCCCGATAGAAATTAGCGAAACCTAAAAAGCGCTGCAACTCGACACGTGACCTTGGAACGGGCCAATCACTGACAGCTTGGACCTTAGCGGAATCCATCTGAATGCCTTCAGCGGAAATAACGGAACCGAGAAAAGTAACGGAGGAGACATGAAAAGAGCACTTCTCAGACTTTACGTAGAGACAATTCTCTAAAAGGCGCTGTAGAACACGTCGAACGTGCTGAACATGAATCTCGAGTGACGGAGAAAAAATCAGGATATCGTCAAGATAGACAAAAACAAAGATGTTCAGCATGTCTCTCAGAACATCATTAACTAATGCCTGAAAAACAGCTGGCGCATTGGCGAGACCAAACGGCAGAACCCGGTACTCAAAATGCCCTAACGGAGTGTTAAACGCCGTTTTCCACTCGTCCCCCTCTCTGATGCGCACGAGATGGTAAGCGTTACGAAGGTCCAACTTAGTAAAGCACCTGGCTCCCTGCAGAATCTCGAAGGCTGATGACATAAGGGGAAGCGGATGACGATTCTTAACCGTTATGTCATTCAGCCCTCGATAATCCACGCAGGGGCGCAGAGTACCGTCCTTCTTCTTAACAAAAAAGAACCCCGCCCCGGCCGGAGAGGAAGAAGGCACTATGGTACCGGCGTCAAGAGACACAGACAAATAATCCTCGAGAGCCTTACGTTCGGGAGCCGACAGAGAGTATAGTCTACCCCGAGGAGGAGTGGTCCCCGGAAGGAGATCAATACTACAATCATACGACCGGTGAGGAGGAAGGGAGTTGGCTCGGGACCGACTGAAGACCGTGCGCAGATCATGATATTCCTCCGGCACTCCTGTCAAATCGCCAGGTTCCTCCTGAGAAGTAGGGACAGAAGAAACGGGAGGGATGGCAGACATTAAACACTTCACATGACAAGAAACGTTCCAGGATAGGATAGAATTACTAGACCAATTAATAGAAGGATTATGACATACTAGCCAGGGATGACCCAAAACAACAGGTGTAAACGGTGAACGAAAAATCAAAAAAGAAATAGTCTCACTGTGGTTACCAGATACTGTGAGGGTTAAAGGTAGTGTCTCAAATCTGATACTGGGAAGATGACTACCATCTAAGGCGAACATGGGCGTAGGCTTCTCTAACTCTCTGAAAGGAATGTCATGTTTCCGAACCCATGCTTCGTCCATGAAACAACCCTCAGCCCCAGAGTCTATCAAGGCACTACATGTAGCACCCGAACCGGTCCAGCGTAGATGGACCGACAAAGTAGTACAGGATTTTGATGGAGAGACTTGAGTAGTTGCGCTCACCTGTAGCCCTCCGCTTACAGATGAGCTCTGGCTTTTACTGGACATGAATTAACAAAATGTCCAGCAACTCCGCAATAGAGGCACAGGCGGTTGGTGATCCTCCGTTCCCTCTCCTTAGTCGAGATGCGAATCCCTCCCAGCTGCATGGGCTCAGACTCTGAGCCAGAGGAGGGAGATGGTTGCGATGCGGAGCAGGGAAACACCGTTGATGCGAGCTCTCTTCCACGAGCCCGGTGACGAAGATCTACCCGTCGTTCTATGCGGATGGCGAGAGCAATCAAAGAGTCCACATCTGAAGGAACCTCCCGGGAGAGAATCTCATCCTTAACCACTGCGTGGAGTCCCTCCAGAAAACGAGCGAGCAGCGCCGGCTCGTTCCACTCACTAGAGGCAGCAAGAGTGCGAAACTCAATAGAATAATCCGTTATGGACCGTTCACCTTGGCATAAGGAAGCCAGGGCCCTAGAAGCCTCCCTACCAAAAACTGAACGGTCAAAAACCCGAATCATCTCCTCTTTAAAGTTCTGGAACTTGTTAGAGCAATCAGCCCTTGCCTCCCAGATAGCTGTGCCCCATTCTCGAGCCCGGCCAGTAAGGAGTGAAATGACGTAAGCAACCCGAGCTCTCTCTCTAGAGTATGTGTTGGGTTGGAGAGAGAACACAATCTCACACTGCGTGAGAAAGGAGCGGCACTCAGTGGGCTGCCCGGAGTAGCAAGGTGGGTTATTAACCCTAGGTTCTGGAGGCTCGGCAGGCCAGGAAGTAACAGGTGGCACGAGACGTAGACTCTGGAACTGTCCAGAGAGGTCGGAAACCTGAGCGGCCAGGTTCTCCACGGCATGGCGAGCAGCAGACAATTCCTGCTCGTGTCTGCCGAGCATGGCTCCTTGGATCTCGACGGCAGTGTAACGAGCGTCTGAAGTCGCTGGGTCCATTCCTTGGTCGGTTCCTTCTGTCATGCAGGTGAAAGAGGACCCAAAAGCGACTTGGCGAAAACAGAGTCTTTAATCCAGTAAAGTAAATACAAACAAAAAACACAACTTTCACTCGAAATGACGAGGACAAACTGGAGACTCGATCTTGAACAGCAGGTGAACAGCAGGTTGCCTCGGGAAGGCACTTGAACCAGAGACAATTATTGCAATTATTAGTATTAGTAGTATTGGTAATATTATTGTAATTATTATTATTAGTAGTGGTATTAGCAGCATTATTGTAATTATTATTAGTAGTAGTATAAGTAGTGTTATTGTAATTATTATTAGTAGCATTAGTAGTATTATTGTGATTATTATTATTCATAGTATTATTATTATTATTAGTTTTAGTGGTATTATTGTAATTGGTATTATTATTGGTAGCAGTAGCAGTATTGTAATCATTGTTAGTAATAGTAGTATTAGTAGCATTATTGTAATTACTAATAGTAGTATTAGTAGCATTACTGTAATTATTAGTATTATTAGTATAAGTAGAATTATTGCAATTATTATTATTAGTAGTATTAGTAGTATTATTGTAAGTACTATTATTCGTGGTATTAGCAGGATTATTGTAATTATTTGTACTCATAGTACAAATAATTAGTATTAGTATTATTAGTAGTATTATTGTAATTATTAGTAGTATTATTGTAATTATTAGTAGTATTATTGTAAGTATTATTATTATTAGTGTTAGTAGTATTATTGTAAGTAATATTATTATTAGTGTTAGTAGTATTATTGTAATTGTTATTAGTATTAGTAGCAGTATTGTAATTATTATTATTGTTATTGGAAGTAGTATTATGGTTATTATTATTATTAGTGGTATTATTGTAACTAGTATTATTAATATTATTAGTGGTAGTAGTATTGTAATTATTATTATTGGGACGACTATTAGTAGTATTATTGCAATTATTATTATTATTATTATTATTTATAGTAGTATTATTGCAATTATTATTATTGGTGGTATTATTGTGTGTAGTATTAGTAGTATTATTGTAATTACCATTATTAGTATTCGTAGTATTATTGTGATTATTAGTATTTGTAGTATTAGTAGTATTATTGTAATTATTATTATTAGTATTCGTAGTATTATTGTGATTATTAGTATTTGTAGTATTAGTAGTATTATTGTAATTGCTATTATTAGTATTATTGTAATTATTATTAGTAGTATTATTATTGTTTGTGGTATTAGTAGTATTATTGTAATTATCATTATTAGTATTTGTAGTATTATTGTGATTATTAGTATTTGTAGTATTAGTAGTATTATTAGTAGTATTATTATTGTAAGTATTATTATTAGTAGTAGTATTGTAATTATTATTAGTAGTATTAGTAGTATTATTGTAACTATTATTATTATTAGCAGTATTATTGTAATTATTGTTAGTATTATTATTGTATTTATTATTATTAAACACTGAGTGTACAAAATATTAGGAACATGCTCTTTCCAGGTGAAAGCTATGATCCCTTATTGATGTCACCTGTTAAATCCACATCAACCAATGTAGATGAAGGGGAGGAGACTGGTTAAATAAGGATTTTCAAGCCTTGAGACACTTGAAACATTGATTGTATATATATGTGTGCCATTCAGAGGGTGAATGGGCAAGACACACATTGAACTGTCTTTGAACAGGGTATGGTAGTAGGTGCCAGGTGCCCTGGTTTGTGTCATGAACTGCAACGCTGCTGGGTTTTTCACTCTCCACAGTGTCCTGTGTGTATCAGGAATGGTCCACCACCCAAAGGACATCCAGCCAACTGGACACAACTGTGGGAAGCATTGGAGTCAACAAGGGCCAGCATCCCTGTGGAACGCTTTCAACACCATGTAGAGTCCATGCCCCAACAAATTGAGGCTGTTCTGAGGGTTAAAGGGGGTGCGACTCAATATTAGGAAGGTGTTCTTAATGTTTCGTACACTCAGTGTATAACATTTATAGGCTATTCAAATCAAATTCAATGTTATTTGTAACATGCACCCAATATAACTGGAGTAGATTTTAGAGTGAAATGCGTGCTTCAGAGCCCTTCACAACTATGTAGAGTTTAAAATAAAATAAAATAATACAATTAAATCCACAATGATGGAGCTCTATACAGGGAGTATCAGTACCAGATCACTGATGGAGCTCTATACAGGGAGTATCAGTACCAGATCAATGATGGAGCTCTATACAGGGAGTATCAGTACCAGATCAATGATGGAGCTCTATACAGGGAGTATCAGTACCAGATCAATGATGGAGCTCTATACAGGGAGTACCAGTACCAGATCAATGATGGAGCTATATACAGGGAGTATCAGTACCAGATCAATGATGGAGCTCTATACAGGGAGTATCAGTACCAGAACAATGATGGAGCTTTATACAGGGAGTATCAGTACCAGATCAATGATGGAGATCTATACAGGGAGTACCAGTACCAGATCAATGATGGAGCTCTATACAGGGAGTACCAGTACCAGATCAATGATGGAGCTCTATACAGGGAGTACCAGTACCAGATCAATGATGGAGATCTATACAGGGAGTACCAGTACCAGATCAATGATGGAGCTATATACAGGGAGTACCAGTACCAGATCAATGATGGAGATCTATACAGGGAGTACCAGTACCAGATCAATGATGGAGCTCTATACAGGGAGTATCAGTACCAGATCACTGATGGAGCTCTATACAGGGAGTATCAGTACCAGATCAATGATGGAGATCTATACAGGGAGTACCAGTACCAGATCAATGATGGAGCTCTATACAGGGAGTACCAGTACCAGATCACTGATGGAGCTCTATACAGGGAGTATCAGTACCAGATCACTGATGGAGCTCTATACAGGGAGTATCAGTACCAGATCAATGATGGAGATCTATACAGGTAGTATCAGTACCAGATCAATGATGGTGCTCTATACAGGGAGTATCAGTACCAGATCAATGATGGAGCTCTATACAGGGAGTATCAGTACCAGATCAATGATGGAGCTCTATACAGGGAGTACCAGTACCAGATCAATGATGGAGATCTATACAGGGAGTACCAGTACCAGATCAATGATGGAGATCTATACAGGGAGTACCAGTACCAGATCAATGATGGAGCTCTATACAGGGAGTATCAGTACCAGATCACTGATGGAGCTGTATACAGGGAGTACCAGATCAATGATGGTGCTCTATACAGGAGTATCAGTACCAGATCAATGATGGAGCTCTATACAGGAGTATCAGTACCAGATCACTGATGGAGCTCTATACAGGGAGTACCAGTACCAGATCAATGATGGAGCTCCATACAGGAGTATCAGTACCAGATCAATGATGGAGCTCTATACAGGAGTATCAGTACCAGATCACTGATGGAGCTCTATACAGGGAGTACCAGTACCAGATCAATGATGGAGCTATATACAGGGAGTATCAGTACCAGATCAATGATGGAGCTCTATACAGGGAGTATCAGTACCAGATCAATGATGGAGCTCTATACAGGGAGTATCAGTACCAGATCAATGATGGAGCTCTATACAGGGAGTACCAGTACCAGATCAATGATGGAGCTCTATACAGGGAGTACCAGTACCAGATCAATGATGGAGATCTATACAGGGAGTACCAGTACCAGATCAATGATGGAGCTATATACAGGGAGTACCAGTACCAGATCAATGATGGAGATAAGTCGCTCTGGATAAGAGCGTCTGCTAAATGACTTAAATGTAAATGTAAATGTAAATCTATACAGGGAGTACCAGTACCAGATCAATGATGGAGCTCTATACAGGGAGTATCAGTACCAGATCACTGATGGAGCTCTATACAGGGAGTACCAGATCAATAATGGTGCTCTATACAGGGAGTATCAGTACCAGATCAATGATGGAGCTCTATACAGGGAGTATCAGTACCAGATCAATGATGGAGCTCTATACAGGGAGTACCAGTACCAGATCAATGATGGAGATCTATACAGGGAGTACCAGTACCAGATCAATGATGGAGATCTATACAGGGAGTACCAGTACCAGATCAATGATGGAGCTCTATACAGGGAGTATCAGTACCAGATCACTGATGGAGCTGTATACAGGGAGTACCAGATCAATGATGGTGCTCTATACAGGGAGTATCAGTACCAGATCAATGATGGAGCTCTATACAGGGAGTATCAGTACCAGATCACTGATGGAGCTCTATACAGGGAGTACCAGTACCAGATCAATGATGGAGCTCCATACAGGGAGTATCAGTACCAGATCAATGATGGAGCTCTATACAGGGAGTATCAGTACCAGATCACTGATGGAGCTCTATACAGGGAGTACCAGTACCAGATCAATGATGGAGCTCTATACAGGGAGTATCAGTACCAGATCAATGATGGAGCTCTATACAGGGAGTATCAGTACCAGATCAATGATGGAGCTCTATACAGGGAGTATCAGTACCAGATCAATGATGGAGCTCTATACAGGGAGTACCAGTACCAGATCAATGATGGAGCTCTATACAGGGAGTATCAGTACCAGATCAATGATGGAGCTCTATACAGGGAGTCTCAGTACCAGATCAATGATGGAGCTCTATACAGGGAGTATCAGTACCAGATCAATGATGGAGCTCTATATAGGGAGTATCAGTACCAGATCAATGATGTATTTATGTGTATTTATAGTCTAGTGAGTGTGCATATGGTGTGTATTTATAGTCTAGTGTGCTTATGGTGTGTATTTATAGTCTAGTGAGCGTATGGTGTGTATTTATAGTCTAGTGAGCGTATGGTGTGTATTTATAGTCTAGTGAGTGTGCGTATGGTGTGTATTTATAGTCTAGTGAGCGTATGGTGTGTATTTATAGTCTAGTGAGTGTGCTTATGGTTTGTATTTATAGTCTAGTGAGTGTGCGTAGGTCGATGCAAGACAGAATCAGTGCCGATCGTTTGGCGACCATTAATTGGCTACTTAGCAATCTGGCTATTTGGATGATGCACCAACCCCAACCTAATGACTTGGTACGTCCTGAGCCACGTGTGACGTGGATGATGCACCAACCCCTATCTAATGTCTTGGTACGTCCTGGGCCACGTGTAGACGTGGATGATGCACCAACCCCTATCTAATGACTTGGTACCTCCTGAGCCACGTGTGATGTAGATGTTGCCCCAACCCCTATCTAATGACTTGGTACGTCCTGAGCCACGTGTGACGTGGATGATGCCCCAACCCCCAACCTAATGACTTGGTACCTCCTGAGCCACGTGTGATGTAGATGTTGCCCCAACCCCTAACTAATGACTTGGTACGTCCTGAGCCACGTGTGACGTGGATGATGCACCAACCCCTATCTAATGACTTGGTACCTCCTGAGCCACGTGTGATGTAGATGTTGCCCCAACCCCTAACTAATGACTTGGTACGTCCTGAGCCACGTGTGATGTGGATGATGCCCCAACCCCTATCTAATGACTTGGTACGTCCTGAGCCACGTGTGACGTGGATGATGCCCCAACCCCTATCTAATGACTTGGTACGTCCTGAGCCACGTGTGACGTGGATGATTCCCCAACCCCTATCTAATGACTTGGTACGTCCTGAGCCACGTGTGATGTGGATGATGCCCCAACCCCTATCTAATGACTTGGTACGTCCTGAGCCACGTGTGATGTGGATGATGCCCCAACCCCTATCTAATGACTTGGTACGTCCTGAGCCACGTGTGATGTGGATGATGCCCCAACCCCTACCTAATGACTTGGTACGTCCTGAGCCACGTGTGATGTGGATGATGCCCCAACCCCTAACTAATGACTTGGTACGTCCTGAGCCAAGTGACGTGGATGATGCCCCAACCCCCAACCTAATGACTTGGTACGTCCTGAGCCAAGTGACGTGGATGATGCCCCAACCCCAACCTAATGACTTGGTACGTCCTGGGCCACGTGTGATGTGGATGATGCACCAACCCCTATCTAATGCCATGGTCCTTTATGAGTCAGCTACACTACAGAATGTATAGATCAATGGTCAGCACACCTGGTCCTGCAGAGCTACAGAGCCATCTTCACTGGTCCCACATAGATCATCTATACTGAGTGGGAGAGGCGGGGGTAGAGAGAGAGGGGAGCGCTATGGAAAAGAGACAGACATGGAAGGGAAATACCAAAGAGAGAAATAGTGAGTGAGAAAATAAAGGGGAAAAGTTCTCCGTCTTCCTCCTGACTTCAGCCTGAGTTATTTCAGTTCATATTTGGTCTCCTCTCTGCTGCTCTCAGCCAGATGTAACAGATTGAGCCTACTGAGCAGAGAGGAGTGAGAAAGATTGGAGATTGAAGAGATATATCTAGATCCTTAGTGTTCGCTTATCCCCCAAACACACACACACACACACACACACACACACACACACACACACACACACACACACACACACACACACACACACACACACACACACACACACACACACACACACACACACACACACACACACACACACACACACACACACACCGTTTTTCTGCATGTTGAATAATTCAAGAGGAAAGCACCAGAAATGGAGTCATCTGCATATTTATGATGCATTACACACTGAACACCGACCTAAACACCGTAGGCATAAAGCTTATAAACCACCATAACAGCATTTGTGTCTGTGTGTGTGTGTGACTGTCTGTGTGTGTGTGTGTGTGTGTGTGTGTGTGTGTGTGTGTGTGTGTGTGTGTGTGTGTGTGTGTGTGTGTGTGTGTGTGTGTGTGTGTGTGTGTGTGTGTGTGTGTGTGTGTGTGTGTGTGTGTGTGTGTGTGTGTATAGACTGCCAACAAAATGGTCTTCTGTCTAAATTATGTTTATTTGTTCCTGTTATGTATATTTCACGAGGGTTTAACGGCCAACATACACTTTGCCTTAAGGCAAACGCTGAATCTTCCTTGTCTGGTTATTGTTTTGATGATCATCTTAAAGACAATGTTAAGACTTGGACTCATACTGTAAGACTACATCTGTTATGACAACCATGAGCAGAAAATGCTAAATGCCACAGCAGTCCTAAGTTGATGAAGTGCTGTTGCGCTAGGTCTGTGGCTCGGTTAGCTTGAAGGCAAGAGAATGAACCACAGTTTCTGATCTCACGTATAAGGATTCAGCCCTGTATGACCAATCAATGAACTTTGAACCTTTGATCCAGGGATGGAACATAAGGATTTTGGGCACTGGCCAGAACGCAATATGTACTGACATTCAGGTTCAAAATCTGTGCCATGAGATGTTTGAAAGACAATCATCACCTCCCCATTAGGGCCTGTCTGTCTGCCAGCTAACGCTAACGTTAGCATTAGCGTTAGCCTGGTTTGCTGTGTTGTGATGTGACAGTGAGGCTCATTAGCGGTCTGTGGATCATGCCTGGGGTTTAATGGTCCATGAGGTTCTCTGGTTAGACTGAGGTGTTTATCTACACGCAGGCAGGCGCACACACACACATCAATAAACAGTTAAGGATGGTCGCTAACAGACTGATAAAACGGTTTAGTAGGACCCAACGGAGCAGACTGCACACACACACACACACACACACACACACACACACACACACACACACACACACACACACACACACACACACACACACACACACACACACACACACACACACACACACTCCCTCACTCCATCCGTGTGTGTGTGTGTGTGTGTGTGTGTGTGTGTGTGTGTGTGTGTGTGTGTGTGTGTGTGTGTGTGTGTGTGTGTGTGTGTGTGTGTGTGTGTGTGTGTGTGTGTGTGTGTGTGTGTGTGTGTGTGAATGAATGAACAGTAAACGTCTAACCAGAGAACCTCATGGACCATTAAACCCCAGGCATGATCCACAGACCGCTAATGAGCCTCACTGTCACATCACAACACAGCAAACCAGGCTAACGCTAATGCTAACGTTAGCGTTAGCTGGCAGACAGACAGGCCCTAATGGGGAGGTGATGATTGTCTTTTCAAACATCATAATATACAAAAGTGAAATAAACAATAAAAATGAACAGTAAACGTTACACATACAGAAGTTACAAAACAGTAAAGAGATTCACATGTAATAGTATGTATATATACAGTGTTGTAACAATGTACAAATGGTTTAAGTACACAAGGGAAAATAAATAAGCATAAATATGGGTTGTATTTACAATGGTGTTTGTTCTTCACTGGTGTTTGTTCTTCACCCTCCTGTCTCAGCCTCCAGTATTTATGCTGCAGTAGTTTATGTGTCGGGGGGCTAGGGTCAGTTTGTTTATCTGGAGTACTTCTCCTGTCCTATTCGGTGTCCTGTGTAAATCTAAGTGTGCGTTCTCTAATTCTCTCCTTCTCTCTTTCTTTCTCTCTCTCGGAGGACCTGAGCCCTAGAACCATGTCCCAGGACTACCTGACATGATGACTCCTTGCTGTCCCCAGTCCACCTGGCCATGCTGCTGCTCCAGTTTCAACTGGCCTGGGCCCTAGGACCATGTCCCAGGACTACCTGACATGAGGACTCCTTGCTGTCCCCAGTCCACCTGGCCATGCTCCTGCTCCAGTTTCAACTGTTCTGCCTTACTATTATTCAACCATGCTGGTCATTTATGAACATTTGAACATCTTGGCCACGTTCTGTTATAATCTCCACCCGGCACAGCCAGAAGAGGACTGGCCACCCCACATATGCTCTCTCTAATTCTCTCTTTCTTTCTCTCTCTCGGAGGACCTGAGCCCTAGGACCGTGCCCCAGGACTACCTGACATGATGGCTCCTTGCTGTCCCCAGTCCACCTGACTGTGCTGCTGCTCCAGTTTCAACTGTTCTGCCTTATTATTATTTGACCATGCTGGTCATTTATGAACATTTGAACATCTTGGTCATGTTCTGTTATAATCTCTACCCGGCACAGCCAGAAGAGGACTGGCCACCCCACATAGCCCGGTTCCTCTCTAGGTTTCTTCCTAGGTTTTGGCCTTTCTAGGGAGTTTTTCCTAGCCACCGTGCTTTTACACCTGCATTGTTTGCTGTTTGGGGTTTTAGGCTGGGTTTCTGTACAGCACTTTGAGATATCAGCTGATGTACGAAGGGCTATATAAATAAATTTGATTTGATTTTGATTTGATTTGACCTTTTCTTGTGGCAACAGGTCACAAATCTTACTGCTGTGATGGCACACTGTGGAATTTCACCCAGTAGAGTCCGGGCAAAGATGGGCACTGCTGCCTTGTAGAGGTGGACCTGGTCATAGAGGTTGTGGTGGGCCAGGAAAACATTTGGTTTTGAGGCACAGTCACGGAAATATTTACATTTACCCGCTGTATGGTAGCAGGGTGGAAGTCTTTTCGTGGTAGCAGGGTGGAGATAACCACTTGTGCATTGGGGAAAGTAGAAAAAGTATTTTCAATCACTCCTTCGAGTGCTGTGGCGACCCTTTCCTGCTGTGCTTTCAGGTCGTTTGTGCCTGTGTGTATTATTATATGGCTCGGTGACCCTCGTTGGTCCTCTCTCTCTCTCTCTCTCTCTCTCTCTCTCTCTCTCTCTCTCTCTCTCTCTCTCTCTCTCTCTCTCTCTCTCTCTCTCCTCTCTCTCTCTCTCTCCCTCTCCTCTCTCCTCTCTCTCTCTGTCTCTCCTCCCTCCCTCTCTCCCTCCCTCTCCTCCCTCTCCTCTCCTCCCTCCCTCCCTCCCTCCCTCCCTCCCTCCTCCCTCCCTCCCTCCCTCCCTCCCTCCCTCCCTCCCTCCCTCCCTCCCTCCCTCCCTCTCCTCTCCTCTCTCTCTCTCTCTCTCTCCTCTCTCTCTCTCTCCTCTCCTCTCTCTCTCTCCTCTCTCTCTCCTCTCTCTCTCTCTCCTCTCTCTCTCTCCTCTCTCTCTCTCCTCTCCGTGAAACATGCAACACAACAAGATGTAGTAGGCAACATTGTGGAATGAACAAGACTTTTCTAAGTGCCTACTTACCAGGTCACCCATCGCTGCCTCAAACATCTCCAAGTAGTGACATACTTCATACCTCTGTACATACCTTCACTAGGGAACATCTTTATTGGTTGATATTTTGCTGACACAATGACATCCTCAACTTGAAAATGTGTATAACCCTGGATATGAAAATGACATGGTCAAACAGGTATATGAGACAGGGAGAGGTCTGTCTGTGATTAAGCACCGCTCTGATTTCTTGACATCCCTATCAACTAAACACGTCCTGCAGGCTTTCGTTTTATCACACCTGGACTACTGTCCAGTTATATGGTCAAGTGCTGCAAAGTAGAACATAGGCAAATTCCAGTTGGCCCAGAACAGAGCAGCACAGCTGGCCCTTAAATGTACATGTAGGACCAACATATCTATCTCTCATTTCTGGTCTTTATGAGATGTATTAAGCTGTTCCAAGCACCAGACTGTCAGTTCAAACAGCTAACACACAGCTCAGATAACCATACATTCCCCACAAGACATGCCACCAGGGGTCTGTTAAACAGCGAACACACAGCTCAGATAACCATGCATTCCCCACAAGACATGCCACCAGGGGTCTGTTCAAACAGCGAACACACAGCTCAGATAACCATGCATTCCCCACAAGACATGCCACCAGGGGTCTGTTCAAACAGCGAACACACAGCTCAGATAACCATGCATTCCCCACAAGACATGCCACCAGGGGTCTGTTAAACAGCGAAAACACACAGCTCAGATAACCATGCATTCCCCACAAGACATGCTACCAGGGGTCTGTTCAAACAGCGAACACACAGCTCAGATAACCATGCATTCCCCACAAGACATGCCACCAGGGGTCTGTTCAAACAGCGAACACACAGCTCAGATAACCATGCATTCCCCACAAGTCATGCTACCAGGGGTCTGTTCAAACAGCGAACACACAGCTCAGATAACCATGCATTCCCCACAAGACATGCCTCCAGGGGTCTGTTCAAACAGCGAACACACAGCTCAGATAACCATGCATTCCCCACAAGACATGCTACCAGGGGTCTGTTCAAACAGCGAACACGTAGCTCAGATAACCATGCATTCCCCACAAGACATGCCACCAGGGGTCTGTTAAACAGCGAAAACACACAGCTCAGATAACCATGCATTCCCCACAAGACATGCTACCAGGGGTCTGTTCAAACAGCGAACACACAGCTCAGATAACCATGCATTCCCCACAAGACATGCTACCAGGGGTCTGTTCAAACAGCGAAAACACACAGCTCAGATAACCATGCATTCCCCACAAGACATGCCTCCAGGGGTCTGTTCAAACAGCGAACACACAGCTCAGATAACCATGCATTCCCCACAAGTCATGCTACCAAGGGTCTGTTCAAACAGCTAACACACAGCTCAGATAACCATGCATTCCCCACAAGACATGCTACCAGGGGTCTGTTCAAACAGCGAAAACACACAGCTCAGATAACCATGCATTCCCCACAAGACATGCCTCCAGGGGTCTGTTCAAACAGCGAACACACAGCTCAGATAACCATGCATTCCCCACAAGACATGCCTCCAGGGGTCTGTTCAAACAGCGAACACACAGCTCAGATAACCATGCATTCCCCACAAGTCATGCTACCAGGGGTCTGTTCAAACAGCGAACACACAGCTCAGATAACCATGCATTCCCCACAAGTCATGCTACCAGGGGTCTGTTCAAACAGCGAACACACAGCTCAGATAACCATGCATTCCCCACAAGTCATGCTACCAGGGGTCGGTTAAACAGCGAACACACAGCTCAGATAACCATGCATTCCCCACAAGTCATGCTACCAGGGGTCTGTTAAACAGCGAACACACAGCTCAGATAACCATGCATTCCCCACAAGACATGCCACCAGGGGTCTGTTCACAGTCTCTAAGTCCACAACAGACTCTGGGAAAAGCACAGTACTACATAGAGCCATGAATACACGAACGGCACCTTATGGGACAACTCGGACTGTGAAGACACACACACACACACTGTAATGTTATGGTATTGTGGGTTTTATATTGTAAATGTGTAATATTAGATTAATGATGTAATATTGTATGATGTATTGTTTTATTGATAATGAAAGGCTGATGTTGTGTTCTATTGTGATGTAATGGTTTTAACCCTGTTTGGACCCCAGGAAGAGTAGCTGCTGCTTTGGGGATCCTAATCAATACTGAAGTATCTGTTAATATTACTTATTACTTATACTGCTTTCCTCGCTTGTGAATATTACTTGTAGATTTACTCATCCTTTATTCAGACAGGTTATGAAATTGAGAATGAGATCTCTTTTCCAAGTGAGACATGAGTAACTATCAACAAAGACAGATTCAAAATATACCTGTCACTTCCTGCATCTCCTATAGTAGGAGCTACTGTGTACAAGCACCAACAGGCGGCCATCCATACAGATCAGCATTATGACAGCATTATGACAACATTATGACAGCATTATGACAACATTATGCAACATTATGACAGCACCATGACAGTGTTATGACAGCATTATGACAACATTATGACAGTGTTATGACAATGTTATGACAGCATTGTGACAACATTATGACAGCATTATGACAACATTATGCAACATTATGACAGCGTTATGACAACATTATGACAACGTTATGACAGCATTATGTCAACATTATGCAACATTATGCAACATTATGACAGCACCATGACAGCATTATGACAACATTATGACAGTGTTAAGACAACATTATGCAACATTATGACAGCACCATGACAGTGTTATGACAGCATTGTGACAACATTATGACAGCATTATGACAACATTATGCAACATTATGACAGCACCATGACAGTGTTATGACAGCATTATGACAGTGTTATGACAACGTTATGACAACGTTATTACAGCATTATGACAGTGTTATGACAACATTATGACAGCATTATGACAACATTATGACAACATGACAGCATTATGAGTGTTATGACAACATTATGACAGTGTTATGACAACATTGTGACAACATTATGACAGCGTTATGACAGCAATATGACAGCGTTACCGAAGCCTGCATGGGACATGAAGAAAACGGATGTTCAACACCACGTACAGTAGACCAGTTAAATGTTTATAGGAGTTTTTTTTCAGAACAGAAAATACACACACACACACACACACACACAAAATATGTATTACATGTCTACAGACTGACATGGTCATTTTAAGGGTGTCAATGTTGACTTGGCTATGTGCCTGTCTGCAGTGATGTGTCAACGACAAGTACTGTCCTTCAACTGTCATCTGCTCTATCTACTCCACCAACATCACTGGGACAGGTTCATCACAGGGCAGGTGGTTGTTATAACCTCGGCCATACAGGACACATACTGTATCAATCAGGTGTACATGTAGCAGATGAGGTTTGGGATCATGCTGTCACAATAAGGCAGCCCTGCCTGAGACTCAGGTCATGATGAGGTTTGGGATCATGCTGTCACAATAAGGCAGCCCTGCCTGAGACTCAGGTCATATGAGGTTTGGGATCATGCTGTCACAATAAGGCAGCCCTGCCCGAGACTCAGGTCATGATGAGGTCATCGTGGTTTAATGGTGTCGGGTTGGTGAACGAGAAACCTGGGTTGAAATCTCTCTGGGTTCATGAATGTAATATGAGTCCATACCATATATCTATTTTTGCATATCAGGGAAACATCAATTATCAATGTTCCACTACAAAAGATTGAGCTGTTCCTTGAATAACACTGACAGATTCATAACCATCGAATATAAGCTTTGTGCAACATGTGAAGTTGCTAACTGAATTAACTCATAATTGTCTTCGGAGGTATTCTCTAATCTCATAAAGGTAGAGAGAGAGAGAGAGGGAGAGAAAGAGAGAGAGAGAGAGAGAGAGAGAGAGAGAGAGAGAGAGAGAGAGAGAGAGAGAGAGAGAGAGAGAGAGAGAGAGAGAGAGAGAGAGAGAGTGGTCTCTGGGAATGTACAGTGAGGTGTATTCATTTAGACTTGGGTTCACTAGATTCATTGGCTGCTATGGAGTCTGTAACCTTAAGAGCGTGCAGAATTAACTAAGGGTTATCTTCTTCTCTCCCCATCTCCCCCCCTTTTTTTCTCTCTCTCTCCACCCCTTCTCTCTCTCCCTCTCCCCTCTCTCTGTCTCGAGATCTCCTGTCTTTCTCTCTCCCCATCTTGCTCCCCGCCCCCCCTTCTCTCTCCCTGTCTCACTCTCTCTCTCTCTCTCCCCTCTCTCATACATCGTTTAGACCATCTATTGACTAGATGTTTCACTACACCTCTAATTCTGCTTTTTCATCCTACCCCCTCCCTCCCTCCCTTTCACCATCCTCCTTTTCATCCCTTCTGTTCATTCTTTCCCTCCACCTTTGAGCCATTTATACCAGACCCGACAGTGTATTACAACGACATTATCCCCTCTTTCACCTCCCTCCCTCTCTCTTCTCCACTCCCCTCTCTTCTCCACTCCCTCTCTCTTCTCCACTCCCTCTCTTCTCCACTCCCTCTCTTCTCCACTCTCTTCTCCACTCTCTCTTTCTCCACTTTCCTCTCTCTTCTCCACTCCCTCTCTCTTCTCCACTCCCTCTCTTCTCCACTCCCTCTCTCTTCTCCACTCCTCTCTTCTCCACTCCTCTCTTCTCCACTCCCTCTCTCTTCTCCACTCCCTCTCTCCTCCACTCTCTCTCTTCTCCCTCCCTCTCTTCTCCCTCCCTCTCTCTTCTCCCCTCTCTCCTCCCCTCCCTCTCTCTTTCTCCACTCCCTCTCTCTTCTCCACTCCCCTCTCTCTTCTCCACTCCTCTCTCTTCTCCACTCCCTCTCTCTTCTCCACTCCCTCTCTCTTCTCCACTCCCCTCTCTTCTCCCCCCCCTCTCTTCTCCACTCCCTCTCTTCTCCACTCCCTCTCTTCTCCACTCCTCTCTCTTCTCCACTCCCTCTCCCTTCTCCACCTCCCTCTCTCTTCTCCACTCCCTCTCTCTTCTCTCCACTCTCTTCTCCACTCCTCTCTTCTCCACTCCCTCTCTCTTCTCCACTCCTCTCTCTTCTCCACTCCTCTCTCTTCTCCACTCCTCTCTCTTCTCCCCTCCTCTCTCTTCTCCACTCCCTCTCTCTTCTCCACTCCCTCTCTCTTCTCCACTCCCTCTCTCTTCTCCACTCTCTCTTCTCCACTCTTCTCTCTCTCCACTCTCTCTCTTCTCCACTCCCTCTCTTCTCCACTCCCTCTCTCTTCTCCACTCCCTCTCTCTTCTCCACTCCTCTCTCTTCTCCCTCCTCTCTCTTCTCCACTCCCTCTCTTCTCTTGTTGCTCCCCTGACATTCAACAGTGTATATTATCACCATGTTTCCCTCCCTCGTTTCCTCCGCCCCGTTATTCCACACCTCCAAACGTTCTGTTTTCCTTTCCTCATCTCCTCCTCTCACCCTCCTACTGAGTTAAACCCCGACAGTCTCCCTCTCTTCTCCACTCCCTCTCTTCTCCACTCTCTCTTCTCCACTCCCTCTCTTCTCTTGTTGCTCCCCTGACATTCAACAGTGTATATTATCACCATGTTTCTCCCTCGTTCTCCGCCCGTTATTCCACACCTCCAAACGTTCTGTTTTCCTTTCTCATCTCCCCTCCTCTCACCCTCCTACTGAGTTAAACCCCGACAGTCTCTCCTCTTCTCCACTCCCTCTCTCTTCTCCACTCTCTTCTCTTCTCCACTCCCTCTCTCTTCTCCACTCCCTCTCTCTTTCTCCACTCCCCTCTTCTCCACCCTCTCTCTTCTCCACTCCCTCTCTCTTCTCCACTCCTCTCTTTCTCCACTCCCTCTCTTCTCCACTCCCTCTCTCTTTCTTCCTCCCTCTCTCTTTCTCCACTCCCTCTCTCTCTTCTCCACTCCCCTCTCTTCTCCACTCCTCTCTCTTCTCTCCACCTCCTTCCTCCTCTCTTTCTCCACTCCCTCTCTCTTTCTCCACTCCCTCTCTTCTCCACTCCCTCTCTCTTCTCCACTCCTCTCTCTTCTCCACTCCTCTCTTTTCTCCCTCCCTCTTTCTCCACTCCCTCTCTTTCTCCACTCTCTCTTTCTCCACTCTCTCTTTCTCCACTCCTCTCTCTTCTCCACTCCTCTCTCTTTCTCCACTCTTCTCCACTCCCTCTCTTCTTCTCTCCACCTCTCTCTTCTCCACTCTCTCTTTCTCCACTCCCTCTCTTTCTCCACTCCCTCTCTCTTCTCCACTCTCTTTCCACTCCCTCTCTCTTCTCCCCTCCCTCTCTTTCTCCACTCCCTCTCTTTCTCCACTCTCTCTTCTCCACCTCTCTCTTCTCCACTCCCTCTCTCTTTCTCCTCCTCTCTCTTTTTTCTCCACTCCCTCTCTTCTCCACTCCCTCTCTTCTCCACCTCTCTCTTCTCCACTCTTTCTCTCTTTCTCCACTCTCTCTCTTCTCCACTCCCTCTCTTCTCCACTCCCTCTCTCTTCTCCCCCTCCTCTCTTCTCCACTCTTCTCTCTCCACTCCCTCTCTTCTCCCCCTCCACTCTCTCCTTCTCCCTCCCTCTCTCTTCTCCACTCCCTCTCTTCTTCTCCTCTCTCTTCTCCACTCCCCTCTTCTCCCTCTCTCTCTCCACTCCCTCTCTTCTCCACTCCCCCTCTCTTCTCCACTCCCTCTCTCCTCCCTTCTCCCACTCCCTCTCTCTTCTCCACTCCCTCTCCTCCACTCTCTTCTCCACTCCCTCTCTCTTCTCCTCCCTCTCTCTTCTCCACTCCCTCTCCCTCCACTCTCTCTTCTCCACTCCCTCTCTCTTCTCCACTCTCTCTTCTCCACTCCCTCTCTCTTCTCCACTCCCTCTCTTCTCCACTCCCTCTCTTCTCCACTCCCTCTCTTCTCCACTCTCTCTTTCTCCACTCTCTCTTCTCCACTCTCTCTTCTCCACTCCCTCTCTCTTCTCCACTCCCTCTCTCTCCCTCTCTCTCCACTCTCTTCTCTTGTTGCTCCCCTGACATTCAACAGTGTATATTATCACCATGTTTCTCCCTCGTTCTCCGCCCGTTATTCCACACCTCCAAACGTTCTGTTTTCCTTCTCATCTCCCCTCCTCTCACCCTCCTACTGAGTTAAACCCCCGACAGTCTCCCTCTCTCTCACAGACACATACACCCTGCTGTGCACAGACACACACATAGACACACACACACACAGTCCTACTGTGCACAGACAGACACATAGACACACACACAGTCCTACTGTGCACAGACAAACACATAGACACACACACAGTCCTACTGTGCACAGCTACAGGTTCACTCCTAATGAGTCGTGTCAACGCCGCTAGACTGCTACTGGAAACTGATTCAGATGATTGGTGGTCCCTGTTTCCCTTTTTAATCAGGTTAGGGTCACACACATGTATGTGCATGTGTGTGTGTGCTTGTGTGTGTGTGAGTGTGTGTGTGTGTGTACGTGTGTGTGTTACAGTATTATAATACCCATGATATTACTCATAGATATACACAGATATCAAAGCAGTGTAACATAAGAGTAACAGTCGTTATGTAATTCATGTACTTGGTTGACTTTATCCCATGTTAAAGGACCCAGAGGATTTCACTGCTGTGGGTTCTGACTCTGGCACATCTCCCAGCATTACATGATGAACAGGCCGGGCTACGATGGTTGTGTCCCTACCAGACACGTTCAGGACACGCAGGTTAGAATACCACAACCAACGGCACCAACTACATGCAGTGCATTGTTCAGACCCATTCACCCGCTCCACATGTTGATACGTTACAGCCTTATTCTAAAATGTTTCTCAATCTACACACAAGACCCCATGATGACAAAGCTAAACGTTTTGGGGAAATTTGAACAAATGCATAAAAAACGTATTTCCATAAGTATTCAGACCATTTGCTAGGAGGCTCGAACTTCAGCTCAGGTGCATCATGTTTCCATTGATCATCCTTGAGATGTTTCTACAACTTGATGGAGCCATGGATTACAGGCAACATCCGCACTAATCCGCTCATAATACATCCTGCTACGACCTCCGACGAGTCATCAAACTGGCAAAGTGTCAATACAGGACAAAGATTGAATCCTAGTATGGCTCTGACGCGTGACGGATTTATTTATTTTAATTTTATTTAACTTATTTACAATGATGGCCTAAGATGTGACAGGGTTAACAAACTATCACAGATGTGGCAGGTCTTGCAAACCGCTATAGACTACAAAGGGAAGCACAGCCGAGAGCTGCCCTGTGACACTGAAACATGCATGAGAGCACCAGCTGTTCTGAAGACTGTGTGATCTCGCCTCTCAGCCGATGTGTGTAAGACCTTAAACAGGTCAACATTCACAAGGCGGTTGACCAGAAGTGTCCTGCGAGCATGCGCTGACCAACTGACAAGTGTCTTTTCAACCTCTCCCTGTCCGAGTCTGTAATACCAACCTGTTTCACAGACCACCATAGTCCATGTGCCCAAGAACGCCAAGGTAACTATCCAGTATCACAAACATATAGCCATGAAATGCTTTCATGAAAACTGAAATGTTCCCACACGCACAAAAAGCTTATTTCTCTAAAATGTTGACAACAAATTAGTTTACATCCCTGTTACTGCGCATTTCTCCTTTGCCAAGATAATCCATCCACCTGACAGGTGTGACATATCAAGAAGCTAATTAAACAGCATGATCATTACACAGATGCACGTCGTGCTGGGGACAATAAAAGGCCACTCTAAAATGTGCAGTTTTGTCACATAACTCAATGCCACAGATGTCTCAAGATTTGAGGGGGTGTGCGGCTGGCATGCTGACTGCTCTGTCCCGGGCTGCCCCTCTGTCCT
>NW_025749612.1:0-23707 GCF_021184085.1 Oncorhynchus gorbuscha | reverse complement strand
TTGTCTTCCCTGTAGCCGGTGGTTCTGATATCTTCTCTAACGTGTCCCCTGGTCTTCCCTGTAGCCGGTGATTCTGTTATCCCCTCTAACGTGTCCCTTGTCTTCCCTGTAGCCGGTGGTTCTGTTATCTCCTCTAACGTGTCCCCTTGTCTTCCCTGTAGCCGGGGGTTCTGTTATCTCCTCTAACGTGTCCCCTTGTCTTCCCTGTAGCCGGCGGTTCTGTTATCTCCTCTAACGTGTCCCCTTGTCTTCCCTGCAGCCGGCGGTTCTGTTATCTCCTCTAGCGTGTCCCCTTGTCTTCCCTGCTGGCCGGTGGTTCTTTTATCTCCTCTAACGTGTCCCCTTATCTTCCCTGTAGCCGGCGGTTCTCTGTCCAACAGCCTGAAGCAGGCTTGGCTGCCTAGCGTTGACCACCAGACCTGCTCCAGCTCTGGCTGGTGGGGATCTTCCGTCAAGACCACCATGGTCTGTGCCGGTGGTGGAGCCAACTCTGGTTGCCAGGTAAGACCAGTCTAATGGAGGGAGGCGGGGAAGACCGATCGGTTTGGGATTTGAACCCATGACTCTGCGCATGTCCTTCTAAAACTGTCAAAACTTACACCAAGAGGTATGAATATAATTTGTCTTGGTTTTACTGGATACTTTTGATTTACTTTATATTTGTTTATCATTGGAATTATATCATAGTTTAGCTACATGTTTAGAAAATAAAAATAACCAGTGACTTTATGTTATACAATAATATGAGTAAGAATAGCAAATTGGTACTCAGTCCTGAGTAAGCTCTCTCTCTCTCTCTCTCTCTCTCTCTCTCTCTCTCTCTCTCTCTCTCTCTCTCTCTCTCTCTCTCTCTCTCTCTCTGTCTCTGTCTCTCTCTCTCGCTCTCTCTCTCTCTCTCTCTGTGTCCCTCTCTCTCTCTCTCTCTCTCTCTCTGTCTCTGTCTATGTCTCTCTCTCTCGCTCTCTCTCTCTCTCTCTCTCTCTCTCTCTCTGTGTCCCTCTCTCTCTCTCTCTCTCTCTCTGTGTCCCTCTCTCTCTCTCTCGGTGTCCCCCTCTCTCTCTCTCTCTCTCTCTCTCTCTCTCTCTCTCTCTCTCTCTCTCTCTCTCTCTCTCTCTCTCGCTCTCCCTCTCTCTGTGTCCCTCTCTCTCTCTCTCTGTGCCCCCCCTCTCTCTCTCTCTCTCTCTCTCTCTCTCTCTCTCTCTCTCTCTCTCTCTCTCTCTCTCTCTCTCTCTCTCTCTCTCTCTCTCTCTCTCTGTGTCCCTCTCTCTCTCTCTGTGTGTCCCTCTCTCTCTCTCTCTCTCTCTCTCTCTCTCTCTCTCTCTCTCTCTCTCTCTCTCTCTCTCTCTCTCTCTCTCTCTCTCTCTCTCTGTGTGTCCCTCTCTCTCTCTCTCTCCATCATTGTAGGGAGACTCTGGCGGCCCCCTGAACTGCCAGGTCAACGGTCAGTACTATGTCCACGGTGTGACCAGCTTCGTTTCCTCTTCTGGATGCAACGCCACCCGCAAGCCCACCGTCTTCACCCGTGTGTCTGCCTACATCAGCTGGATGAACGGGGTACGTCCTGTAGAGCTAGAGACAGGAGAAGAACATGACTTTATTTCTCTCCAAGCTTGTCTATTTTATGCACATTTTAATTTGTCAAATTTGTGTCCGTCTCAGTAACAATATTGACTGTATTTTGGGCAAACGTCGGAATGCCGGTCTAATTAATTGTCTGTCCTTTCCTCTACAGATCATGGGTTGAAAGGGAACGTGGTCATCGAGCACAACCCAGCTCAATTTCATTTACATTCTGCTCTTTAAAGTTAAATAAACTTTTTAAAAATTCAGTAAACCTGTTGTCTTGTCTACGTGTAACAAATCAAATCTATCTCTATGTTATTCTCCACTTTAAGATATCATATGTAAATTGATCAGAGCTGTGATAGACTGCATCCAATTTGCTGAGTAGAGTGTTGGAGGCTATTTTGTAAATGACATCGCCAGAGTCAAGGATCGACGGGGTAGTCAAGTTTTACGAGGGTTTGGCAGTGTGAGTGAGGAGGCTTTGATTCGGAATAGGAAGCCGATTCTAGATTTCATTTTGAATTCATTATGAAGTTTCTTCTTTTTGTTGAGTTTAGTCACAGAAATTCTCAATTTGCAGTAAATCAGCCAGTCAGATGTGCAGCCAGACTTATTAGCCACTTCCTTTAGCCCCCATCTATTTCAGCCAGACTTATTAGCCACTTCCTTTAGCCCTCATCTCTTTCAGCAAGACTTACCAGCCACTTCCTTTAGCCCCCATCTATTTCAGCCAGACTTATTAGCCACTTTCTTTAGCCCCCATCTCTTTCAGCCAGACTTATTAGCCACTTCCTTTAGCCCCCATCTCTTTCAGCCAGACTTATTAGCCACTTCCTTTAGCCCCCATCTCTTTCAGCCAGACTTATTAGCCACTTCCTTTAGCCCCCATCTCTTTCAGCCAGACTTATTAGCCACTTCCTTTAGCCCCCATCTCTTTCAGCCAGACTTATTAGCCACTTCCTTTAGCCCCCATCTCTTTCAGCCAGACTTATTAGCCACTTCCTTTAGCCCTCATCTCTTTCAGCCAGACTTATTAGCCACTTCCTTTAGCCCTCATCTCTTTCAGCCAGACTTATTAGCCACTTCCTTTAGCCCTCATCTCTTTCAGCCAGACTTATTAGCCACTTCCTTTAGCCCTCATGTCTTTCAGCCATACCGTTTTAAAATTCCTCATCAATCCATGGAGCCTCAACAGTTCTAACAGTCAGTTTCTTAACAGGTGTTTGTTTATCTATAATTGAAAAAATCAATTTCATAAATTCATCAAGTGCAGCGTCTGGATGCTCCTCATTAATCACAAACACATATTTTTAACATCATACACATAAGAGTGATAGCAAAATCTTTTGTTTGATCTTTTACACTATTTTAAGCTCAGTTGTTGTAACTTTGGCTTTCCTGTATATAGCCACTATATTGTGATCACTGCATCCAATGGGTTCAGATACAGCTTTAGAACAAAGTTCTACAGTATTAGTAAACATGTGATCAATACATGTGGATGATCTTGTTCCTGTAGTGTTTGTAAACACCCTGGTTGGTTGATTAATAACCTGAACCAGATTACAGACACTGGTTACAGTGAGAAGCTTCCTGTTGAGTGGGTTGATTAATAACCTGAACCAAATTACAGACACTGGTTACAGTGAGAAGCTTCCTCTTGAGCAGTTAGCTGTCCTCTGATGTCATAAGGTGAATGCACCAATTTGTAAGTCGCTCTGGATAAGAGCGTCTGCTAAATGACTTAAATGTAATGTAATGTTAGCTTGATGAAAACCAGTCAATATACTGGATGCTAAGAAAGTAGACCTCTCTGTTTACATCACATAAACTATCAAGCATTTCACACATATTATTTAGATACAGACGGTTAGCACTTGGTGGTCTATAGCGACACCCCAAAAGAAAAGGCTTTAGATGTGCCAAGTGAACCTGCAACCACAACACTTCAATAACACTTGACATAAGATCTTCTCTAAGCATTACAGGGAAATGGCTCTGAATATATACAGTAACTCCTCCCCCATAAGATCTTCTCTAAGCATTACAGGGATATGGCTCTGAATATATACAGTAACTCCTCCCCCATAAGATCTTCTCTAAGCATTACAGGGAAATGGCTCTGAATATATACAGTAACTCCTCCCCCATAAGATCTTCTCTAAGCATTACAGGAAATGGCTCTGAATATATACAGTAACTCCTCCCCCATAAGATCTTCTCTAAGCATTACAGGGAAATGGCTCTGAATATATACAGTAACTCCTCCCCCATAAGATCTTCTCTAAGCATTACAGGGAAATGGCTCTGAATATATACAGTAACTCCTCCCCCATAAGATCTTCTCTAAGCATTACAGGGAAATGGCTCTGAATATATACAGTAACTCCTCCCCCATAAGATCTTCTCTAAGCATTACAGGGATATGGCTCTGAATATATACAGTAACTCCTCCCCCATAAGATCTTCTCTAAGCATTACAGGGAAATGGCTCTGAATATATACAGTAACTCCTCCCCCATAAGATCTTCTCTAAGCATTACAGGGAAATGGCTCTGAATATATACAGTAACTCCTCCCCCATAAGATCTTCTCTAAGCATTACAGGGAAATGGCTCTGAATATATACAGTAACTCCTCCCCCATAAGCATTTCTGTCTCTTCTATAGACGTTATATCCTTGTATTGCTACTGATGTATCATCAAATTAATTATCTACGTGAGTCTCAGAAATGGCTAATATATGAATGTTATCTGATGTTAGCAAGTTATTGATTTCATGACCCTTATTTCTAAGGCTACATATATTCATATGGGCTATTTTCAGCCCTTTCCTGGGTAGCTTATCAGAGGTAGACATAATATTTAAAAGAACAGACAAAGCAAGAGAAAAAAATATACATTCAGCAGTCCATTAATCAATTGGTGTGTGTGTGTGTGTGTGTGTGTGTGTGTGTGTGTGTGTGTGTGTGTGTGTGTGTGTGTGTGTGTGTGTGTGTGTGTGTGTGTGTGTGTGTGTGTGTGTGTGTGTGTGTGTGTGTGTGTGTGTGTGTGTGTGTGTGTGTGTGTGTGTGTTGTGGCGTTGAGGCTACAAACCCATAGGCTTGGCTCTCTCATCCCTTCCAGGTTTCTGGGAGGGAGGGTGGACAATGACCCCACGCGCTCTGACATCATGGCTGGGATCAGTTCTTTCCTCTTCTGGCGCACAGCTTCAGGATAGTCCTCGTTGAGGAAGATGTACGTTCCTCAAGGTCTTGTCTCTTTCCAGATCAGCTACATTGTCTTCGAACCTCAGGAACTTGACCACTATTGACCTGAGCCTGTCACCTGGGCCTGTCACCTGGGCCTGTCAGCTGGGCCTGTCACCTGGGCCTGTCACCTGGGCCTGTCACCTGGGCCTGTCAACGCTACTCCCGCCGGCGCTGGTCGTTGTCATGGTAGTTAGCAGCGTATGTTAGGCTGTTACTCCTTGCAGTTCCAGACAGGACAGACAGGACAGACAGGACAGGTCTGGACAGACAGGACAGACAGGACAGACAGGACAGACAGGACAGACAGGGCAGGTCACGGGAATTACAATCTCCATTGTATAACTGCTTGTAATTAACGCATTTTGACAGAAAGGGGCTCTTTATCCTTAATTAGTCTTGCTCATACAGTTGAAGTCAGAGGTTTACAAACACTTAGGTTGGAGTCATTAAAAAACTAATTGTTCAACCACTCCACAAACGTCTTGTTATCAAACTATAGTTTTGGCAAGTCGGTTAGGACATCTTCTGTGTGCATGACACAAGTAATTCTTCCAACAATTGTTTACAGATGGATTAATTCACTGTATCACAATTCCAGTGGGTCAGAAGTTTACATACACTAAGTTGACTGTGCCTTTAAACAGCTTGGTAAATTCCAGAAAATTAAGTCATGGCTTTAGAAGCTTCTGATAGACTAATTGACATCATTTCTGTCATGTTTTGTCTTAGATTGTCTTGTCATTTTGCTTTTCCCTCTGTTCATTTTCCCCCTGCTGGTCTTTTTAGGTTCGTTCCCCTTTTTCTCTCTCCCTTCCTCTCTCTCTTCTCTCTATCGTTCCGTTCCTGCTCCCAGCTGTTCCTATTCCCCTAATCAATCATTTAGTCTTCCCACACCTGTTCCTTATCTTTTCCCCTGATTAGAGTCCCTATTTCTTCCCTTGTTTTCCGTTCCTGCCCTGTCGGATCCTTGTCTATTGTTCACCGTGCTGTGTCTGTGTATCGCCCTGTCGTGTCGTGTTTCCCTCAGATGCTGCGTGGAGAGCAGGTGTCTGAGTCTGCTAGGTTCAAGTGCCTTCCCGAGGCAACCTGCAGTTCTTGATCGAGTCTCCAGTCTGTTCTCGTCATTACGAGTGGAATTATGTCTTATGTTTGTAGAATTACTTTACTGGATTAAAGACTCTGTTTTCGCCAAGTCGCTTTTGGGTCCTCATTCACCTGCATGACAGAAGGATCCGCACCAAAGAATGGTCCCAGCGACTACAGACGTTCGTAACACTGCCGTCGAGATCCAAGGAGCCATGCTCGGCAGACACGAGCAGGAATTGTCTGCTGCTCGCCATGCCGTGGAGAACCTGGCCGCTCAGGTTTCCGACCTCTCTGGACAGTTCCAGAGTCTTCGTCTCGTGCCACCTGTTACTTCCTGGCCTGCCGAGCCTCCGGAACCTAGGGTTAATAACCCACCTTGCTACTCCGGGCAGCCCACGGAGTGCCGCTCCTTTCTCACCCAGTGTGATATTGTGTTCTCTCTCCAACCCAACACATACTCTAGCGAGAGAGCTCGGGTTGCTTACGTCATTTCACTCCTTACTGGCCGGGCTCGAGAGTGGGGCACAGCTATCTGGGAGGCAAGGGCTGATTGTTCAAACAATTACCAGAACTTTAAAGAGGAGATGATTCGGGTTTTTGACCGTTCAGTTTTTGGTAGGGAGGCTTCTAGGGCCCTGGCTTCCCTATGCCAAGGTGATCGATCCATAACGGATTACTCTATAGAGTTTCGCACTCTTGCTGCCTCTAGTGACTGGAACGAGCCGGCGCTGCTCGCTCGTTTTCTGGAGGGACTCCACGCAGTGGTCAAAGATGAGATTCTCTCTCGGGAGGTTCCTTCCAGTGTGGACTCTTTGATTGCTCTCGCCATCCGCATAGAACGACGGGTAGATCTTCGTCACCAAGCTCGTGGAAGAGAGCTCGCATCAACGGTGTTTCCCTGCTCCGCATCGCAACCATCTCCCTCCTCTGGCTCAGAGACTGAGCCCATGCAGCTGGGAGGTATTCGCATCTCGACCAAGGAGAGGGAACGGAGGATCACCAACCGCCTGTGCCTCTATTGCGGATTTGATGGACATTTTGTCAATTCATGTCCAGTAAAAGGCCAGAGCTCATCAGTAAGCGGAGGGCTACTGGTGAGCGCTACTACTCAGGTCTCTTCATCTAGATCCTGTACTACTATGACGGTCCATCTACGCTGGACCGGTTCGGGTGCTACATGCAGTGCCTTGATTGACTCTGGGGCTGAGGGTTGTTTCATGGACGAAGCATGGGCTCGGAAACATAGCATTCCTTTCAGACAGTTAGACAAGCCTACGCCCATGTTTGCCTTAGATGGTAGTCATCTTCCCAGTATCAGATTTGAGACACTACCTTTAACTCTCACAGTATCTGGTAACCACAGTGAGACTATTTCTTTTTTGATTTTTCGTTCACCTTTTACACCTGTTGTTTTGGGTCATCCCTGGCTAGTATGTCATAATCCTTCTATTAATTGGTCTAGTAATTCTATCCTATCCTGGAACGTTTCTTGTCATGTGAAGTGTTTAATGTCTGCCATCCCTCCCATTTCTTCTGTCCCCACTTCTCAGGAGGAACCTGGCGATTTGACAGGAGTGCCGGAGGAATATCATGATCTGCGCACGGTCTTCAGTCGGTCCCGAGCCAACTCCCTTCCTCCTCACCGGTCGTGATGATTGTAGTATTGATCTCCTTCCGGGGACCACTCCTCCTCGGGGTAGACTATACTCTCTGTCGGCTCCCGAACGTAAGGCTCTCGAGGATTATTTATCTGTGTCTCTTGACGCCGGTACCATAGTGCCTTCTTCCTCTCCGGCCGGGGCGGGGTTCTTTTTGTTAAGAAGAAGGACGGTACTCTGCGCCCCTGCGTGGATTATCGAGGCTGAATGACATAACGGTTAAGAATCGTTATCCGCTTCCCCTTATGTCATCAGCCTTCGAGATTCTGCAGGGAGCCAGGTGCTTTACTAAGTTGGACCTTCGTAACGCTTACCATCTCGTGCGCATCAGAGAGGGGGACGAGTGGAAAACGGCGTTTAACACTCCGTTAGGGCATTTTGAGTACCGGGTTCTGCCGTTTGGTCTCGCCAATGCGCCAGCTGTTTTTCAGGCATTAGTTAATGATGTTCTGAGAGACATGCTGAACATCTTTGTTTTTGTCTATCTTGACGATATCCTGATTTTTTCACCGTCACTCGAGATTCATGTTCAGCACGTTCGACGTGTTCTACAGCGCCTTTTAGAGAATTGTCTCTACGTGAAGGCTGAGAAGTGCTCTTTTCATGTCTCCTCCGTTACTTTTCTCGGTTCCGTTATTTCCGCTGAAGGCATTCAGATGGATTCCGCTAAGGTCCAAGCTGTCTCTCTTCTCTCTATCGCTCTGCCTCCTGCTCCCAGCTGTTCCTATTCCCCTAATCAATCATTTAGTCTTCCCACACCTGTTCCTTATCTTTTCCCCTGATTAGAGTCCCTATTTCTTCCCTTGTTTTCCGTTCCTGCCCTGTCGGATCCTTGTCTATTGTTCACCGTGCTGTGTCTGTGTATCGCCCTGTCGTGTCGTGTTTCCCTCAGATGCTGCGTGGAGAGCAGGTGTCTGAGTCTGCTAGGTTCAAGTGCCTTCCCGAGGCAACCTGCAGTTCTTGATCGAGTCTCAGTCTGTTCTCGTCATTACGAGTGGAATTATGTCTTATGTTTGTAGAATTACTTTACTGGATTAAAGACTCTGTTTTCGCCAAGTCGCTTTTGGGTCCTCATTCACCTGCATGACACATTTCGGTCAATTGGAGGTGTACCTGTGGATGTATTTCAAGGCAAATTGTGTCATGGCTTTAGAAGCTTCTGATAGGCTAACTGCCATCATTTGAGTCAATTGGAGGTGTACCTGTGGGATGTATTTCAGGGTCTACCTTCAAACTCAGTGACTCCTTGCTTGACATCATGGGAAAATCAAAAGAAATCAGCCAAGACCTCAGAAAATAAATTGTAGACCTCCACAAGTCTGGTTCATCCTTGGGAGCAATTTCAAAATTCCTGAAGGTACCACGTTCATCTGTACAAACAATGGTACGCAAGTATAAACACCATGGGACCACGCAGCTGCCATACCACTCAGGAAGGAGACAAGTTCTGTCTCCTAGAGATGAACGTACTTTGGGGTGAAAAAGTGCAAATCAATCCCAGAACAACCAAGAAAGGACCTTATGAAGATGCTGGAGGAAACAGGTACAAAAGTATCTATACCCACAGTAAAACAAGTCCTATATCGACATAACCTGAAAGGCCGCCAGCAAGGAAGAAGCCACTGCTCCATAACCGCCAGACTAGCCAGACTACGGTTTGCAACTGCACATGGGGACAAAGATCATACTTTTGGAGAAATGTCCTCTGGTCTGATGAAACAAAAATAGAACTGTTTGGCCATAATGACCATCATTATGTTTGGAGGAAAAAGGGCAAGCTTGCAACCCAAAGAACACCAGTGAAGCACGGGGGTGGCAGAATCGTGTTGTGGGGCGCTTTGCTGCTGGAGCGACTGGTGCACTTCACAAAATAGATGGCATCATGAGAAGGAAAGTATGTGGACATATTAAATCAACATCTCAAGATATCAGTCAGGAAGTTAACGCTCGGTTGCAAATGGGTCTACGAAATGGACATTTTCCGAAGCAGACTTCCAAAGTTGTGGCAAAATGGCTTAAGGACAACAGAGTCAAGGTATTGGAGTGGCCATCACAAAGCCCTGACCTCAATCCTATAGAATATTTGTGGGCAGAACTGAAAAGGATGTGTGCGAGCAAGGAGGCCTACAAACCTGACTCAGTTACACCAGCTCTGTCAGGAGGAATGGGCCAAAATTCCCCAACTTATTGTGTGAAGCTTGTGGAAGGCTACCTGAAACGTTTGACCCAAGTTAAACAATTTAAAGGCAATGCTACCATATACTAATTGAGTGTATGTAAACTTCTGACCCACTGGGAATGTAATGAAAGAAAATAAAAGCTGAAATAAATCATTATCTCTACTATTATTCTGACATTTCACATTCTTAAAATAAAGTGGTGATCCTAACTGACCTAAAACAGGGAATTTTCACTAGGATGAAATGTCAGGAATTGTGAAAAACTGAGTTTAAATGTATTTGGCTAAGGTGTATGTAAACTTCCGACTTCAACTGTAGGTCCTAACATTAAGGACCAGTTGCCCAAACACACATTAAGTAAGTCCTTGACTAAAATGCACTTACAATAAAGATTCTTCATTGTGAAAGATTCAGTACTAGACTTAATCTGAGTCCGTGAAGCCATGAGAGTTTACATTGTAAAAATATATTTTTAAACACAACACTTCCAACCTGGAATCTAAAAAACCTGAGGCTAGACATGGTAAAATAATTATTATAATAATACAAGCCATTTAGCAGACACTTATATCCAGAGAAACTTACAGTATAGTGACTGCATACATTTGAGTATTCTCACAGTGGGATGACATGTGAAACTGTGGGGTCCCCAGAGGGTGTTGCCTTGGTGACAGGAGATAACTGTGGGGTCCCAGAGGTGTTGCCTGCCCCGTGACAGGAGATAACTGTGGGGTCCCCAGGAGGGTGTTGCCTTGGTGACAGGAGATAACTGTGGCAGAAGAAAGACACCTGGGCTACAGCTGATGGAACGGTCAATCAGAGATGTACAGACAGTATACAGATCAGACAGTATACATCAGTACACAGACAGTATACCGTTGTAACTGTACTATTCCATAACTAGTAACTGTACAGACAGTATACCATAGCTGTAGTAGCTGTACAGACAGTATACCATAGCTGTAGTAACTGTACAGACAGTATACCATAGCTGTAGTAGCTGTACAGACAGTATTCCATAGCTGTAGTAACTGTACAGACAGTATACCTGTATAGCTGTACAGACAGTAGTCCATAGCTGTAGTAACTGTAGACAGTATAGCTGTACAGACAGTATAGCTGTAGTAACTGTACAGACAGTATACCATAGCTGTAGTAGCTGTACAGACAGTATACCATAGCTGTAGTAACTGTACAGACAGTCTTATAGCTGTAGTAACTGTACAGACAGTATACCGCTGTAGTAACTGTACAGACAGTATACCATAGCTGTAGTAACTGTACAGACGTATTACATAGCACAGTAGCTGTACAGACAGTATACCATAGCTGTAGTAGCTGTACAGACAGTATACCATAGCTGTAGTAGCTGTACAGACAGTATACCATAGCTGTAGTAGCTGTACAGACAGTATACCATAGCTGTAGTAGCTGTACAGACCAGTATACCATAGCTGTAGTAACTGTTACAGACAGTATTCCATAGCTGTAGTAACTGTACAGACAGTATACCATAGCTGTAGTAACTGTACAGACAGTATATAAGCTGTGGCATAGCTGTAGTAACTGTACAGACAGTATACCCGCCATAGCTGTAGACAGTATGTGACTGTACAGACAGTATACTATAGCTGTAGTAACTGTACAGACAGTATACATATAGCTGTAGCATACCAGACAGTATGCTATAGCTGTACAGATAGTATACCATAGCTGTAGTAACTGTACAGATAGTTTCTTATTCCATAGTTGCAGTAACTGTACAGACAGTGTACCATAGCTGTAGTAACTGTACAGACAGTATACCATAGCATTATAGTAAACTGTACAGACAGTATACCATAGCTGTAGTAATGTGCAGACAGACCATAGCTGTATAGCTGTACAGACCAGTTATAATAGCTGTAGTAACTGTACAGACAGTATACCATAGCTGTAGTAACTGTACAGACAGTATACCATAGCTGTAGAAACAGACAGTATACCATAGCTGTAGTAGCTGTACAGACAGCCTATAGCTGTAGTAGCTGAAGACAGTATACCATAGCTGTAGTAGCACAGACAGTATACCATAGCTGTAGTAACTGTACAGACAGTATAGCAGCTGTAACTGTACAGACTATACCATAGCTGTAACTGTACAGACAGTATACCATAGCTGTAGTAACTGTACAGACAGTATACCATAGCTGTAGACAGTATACTGTACAGACAGTATACCATAGCTGTAGTAACTGTACAGACAGTATACCATAGCTGTAGTAACTGTACAGACAGTATACCATAGCTGTAGTGACTGTGCACAATACAGTACTGGTAACTGTACAGACAGTATACCATAGCTGTACAACAGTATACCACCCTGTTCCCATGGGTGCATAGCTGTAGTAACTGTACTGACTATACCAGGCTGTAGTAACTGCAGACCAGTATACCATAGCTGTAGTAACTGTACAGACAGTAACATTGTAGTAACTGTACAGACAGTATACCATAGCTGTAGTAACTGTATGAGACCTGTAGTAACTGTACAGACAGTATACCATAGCTGTAGTAAATGACAGAACCATAGCTGTAGTAACTGTACAGACAGTATACCATAGCTGTAGTAACTGTACAGACAGTATACCATAGCTGTAGTAACTGTACAGACAGTATACCATAGCTGTAGTAACTGTACAGACAGTATTCCATAGCTGTAGTAGCTGTACAGACAGTATACCATAGCTGTAGTAACTGTACAGACAGTATACCATGGCGGTTCTGACTTGCACAACACAGTACTGACAAGATACCTACTGATGAGATGTGCACTCCTGTAAATAGGTAACATTGTGGACAGAGAATGCCCATTCCCTTGCTCTTACTGTATAAATGAGAAACTATCTTCCTGCCACCGCCACAGAAGGCCCTGTCACTCTACAACAAGAGTCCCTTACTGATGGTTCTCAGACACCTGAAACCCCTATGCTGTTCTCTGTTAAACAAACAGAATGTTCGTTAAGACAACGAACAATCCACCACTTCGGAGACACCTGAAATGCTTTAACCTCTTTAAGGAATACCTAGGATAGGATAAGTATTCCCTCTCACCCCCCTTTAAGATTTAGATGCACTATTGTAAAGTGACTGTTCCACTGGATGTCATAAGGTGAATACACCAATTTGTAAGTCGCTCTGGATAAGAGCGTCTGCTAAATGACTTAAATGTAAAATGTAAATGTAAAGAATGTTGTCTTCCAGGTCAGAAATAGTCAATAATTTCAAGTGATCAAATTCCCAAGGAGGGTGGGACATTTGGGGGAACTGTATGGTGTATCACTCATTCACATTAGTGATGTCGTAGGCCCACCTCTTGTCTGTTGTGTGTGTCTCGTGCTTGCAGAGGAGCCCCAGACCAGATACCTAGAAGATGGAGCTGAGGAGAGAGAGAGAGTTGTGGGTGGTGAGGTGGCCAGACCCAACTCCTGGTAGGTAATAACATGGAGATTGGATCATTTCACTGAGATCTATTAATATTCTAGTTTACAGGAAGGTACTGGTACATATCTACAAGACACGTCTCCCAAAAGGAACAAAATAAAAAAATGTACAATTCAATTAAAGAAGTCTGAATATAACCCCAGTCATGCAAAATTAGATTGAAAATAAGTCATTTAGACATATTTTCAAGACGTAGACGTCAGGTGCTAAATGAAAAGTGAAAAATCTTTGTCATTCAATTTTAAAATAAATAAATAATTACATTTAATTATTTCAAATATTTACATGTGATAAGGCCACACAGAAGAGGGCCCGAGGTAATTACAGACACCTGTGATAATCTGAAGTACCCAAAAAGAGCTACTAAATGTCTTGTGACAGATTACATAAAATCCTTGAAAGATATCAAATGTGAAGATATTTACATACACAGCACTGATTGGCTGATAGGATGGTCTAGCGTCCACCCTTTACCCAGATCAAAAGTCATTGGTCAATTAAAATCAGATCCCATTTGTAAGTCATGATGTTATATCCCACCTGAACAGGATGAAATTTCATGAATTTTTTTCCAAACAGCTCTTACAAAAAGGCATTATCATACTTTTCACAATTTCAGAACGTTATTTTGACCACATAGTGTGAAAATATCCTCATAAAATCAGAATTAGCACTGATTATCATGCCTATTATTGCCAGATACAAATGTCAGAATCTCCTGAAAGAGTTTCCTACAAGATGGCGCTTTCAATGTTCCGTACTAACAAGTCCTACCTTCTGTGAACAATTTGAAACAGAATCGAATCGATTCATAATAATTAACAAAAATTCATTCGATGATCCTCGGATTTTAAAGGAAGCCATTTGAAGGTTTTGTTAAAAAACAATGCAACTGTATTTGCATCAAGCTAAATCAATACATCTGGCTAAATCAATACATCTGGGCTAAATCAATACGTCCGATAATCAATACATCCGGGCTGAATCAATACATCTGGGCTAAATCAATACATCCGGGCCGAATCAATACATCTGGGCTGAATCAATATCAATACACCTGGGCTAAATCAATACACCTACAAATCAATACACCTGGGCTGAATCAATACATCTGGGCTAAATCAATACATCTGGGCTAAATCAATACATCTGGGCTAAATCAATACATCTGGGCTGAATCAATATCACATCTGGGCTAAATCAATACACCTGGGCTAAATAAACACATCTGGGCTAAATCAATACATCTGGGCTAAATAAACACATCTACTAAAAATAAATACATCTGGGCTGAATCAATACATCCGGGCTAAATCAATACATCTGGGCTAAATAAATATCCGGGCTAAATCAATACATATGGGCTAAATCAATACATCTGGGCTAAATCAATACATCTGGGCTAAATAAATCACAAGTAAAGAAGATGACTGACAAGCTTCGCAGTAATGATCAATTAGTGGATATAGCAACTATTGAATCCAGATGAATTCCTATAAGAGCAAAATGAATCAAACAAAGATTTTCCCATTTCTATTTTTTTCCGTTGTAAACCTCTGATTGTAAATCCACGCAAATTGAGTCATTTAAAAAAAAGATATCACTGCCCTCAATTGAGGAAGCCGGCTTGCTGACATCTCTCTCTATGAACTCAAAAGGCCATTGGATAACATGAATAAAGGCAAATCACCTGGTTGGGACGGTAATTCCTCCTGAGGTCTATTTAACATTCTGAAACCAATTACCAATTAGAATTAGAACCAATTAGAAACCAATTAGGTCTACTGGTAGTGTAAATTATTAACACAGCCGTTCACAAAGGTTCACTTAGAAGGGATGTAAATACCCCACTAATTTAGCTTTTATTATGAAAAATAAAAGAGGTAAGGACGCCACCCAGTACTCTTACTTTCGCCCTCTATCTTTAATATTTAAACTATTTTAATAATCTTTTAATCTTTAATATTTCAACTAAAATTCTGTCGTCCCGTCTCGAAACGTACGTATCCAAACTGGTAGATCTGGACCAAAGAGGGTTTGTTAAACAACTATTCTTCTCAGATAACCTCCATCGTCAATTACATAATTCAATTCAATTCAAATCTAATCAAATCAAATCAAATGTATTTATATAGCCCTTCGTACATCAGCTGATATCTCAAAGTGCTGGACAGAAACCCAGCCTAAAACCCCAAACAGCAAACAATGCAGGTGTAAAAGCACCAATTCAAGGGCTGTATTGTCATGGGAAACATGTGTTAACATTGCCAAAGCAAGTGAGGTAGACAACATACAAAGTGAATATATAAAGTGAAAAACAACAAAAATGAACAGTAAACATTACACATACAGAAGTTTCAAAACAGTAAAGACATTACAAATGTCAAATGTCATTACACATATCTTACATGCTTCATCAGAAACCCAAGCTCCTTCAGCAGTTTTATCTCTTGACGCAGAAAAAGCTTTTGATAGACAAGAATGTTCATATCTTTGGTCAGGTTTGGAACATATGGAACTGTATAATTATTAAACACACAAGTGTTAAGTGAGAAGTATGCATTGGTCTGAAGCCCAAAAAGAAGCCCAAAAGAAAGCAAATTCTCATGGGCACCCCAATTCCTACTGCACCCATGCTCTACCAAGGTTTTCCAGCACCCCAGTGCCTACTGCACCCATGCTCTACCAAGGTTTTCCAGCTTTTCCAGCACCAGGTTTTCCAGCACACAGCTGTGACCATACTACAGTAGCTATATTGGTCTATTGTACTTCAAACTATGTGTTGGCAGGTTGCTTGGGATTCAAACCTTCTCAAACAGCCTCATTCATACTCCTAGAGGAGGTGCTTCCACAATAATGTGATTTGTACGCCGACGATATCTTAGTAATAATAATAATAATATATGCCATTTAGCAGACGCTTTTATCCAAAGCGACTTACAGTCATGTGTGCATACATTCTACGTATGGGTGGTCCCAGGGATCGAACCCACTACCCTGGCGTTACAAGCGCCATGCTCTACCAACTGAGCTACAGAAGTTTATCTAGACAATGTATTTGAATCCCTCCCAAAAGCTCTGAAGATCACAGACAAGATCATCTCCACACTGAGTGTACAAAACATTAAGAACACCTTCCTAATATTGAGTTGAGTTGCACTGGTCATTCTATGTCATGGAACAAGCAGGTGTTCTTAATGTTTTGTAAACGCAGTGTATACCTCAAGTGATAAAATAAATCTAACCAAATCTACCCTACTGCTGCTTAAGACCCCACGAAGGAGGACTCCATCTCTACTACTTCTCATCTTTACTACTTCTCATCTCTACTACTTCTCATCTTTACTACTTCTCATCTCTACTCTACTTCTCATCTCTACTACTTCTCATCTCTACTACTTCTCATAACTACTACTTCTCATCTCTACTACTTCTCATGTCTACTACTTCTCATGTCTACTACTTCTCATGTCTACTACTTCTCATCTTTACTCTACTTCTCATCTCTACTACTTCTCATCTCTACTACTTCTCATCTCTACTACTTCTCATCTCTACTACTTCTCATCTCTACTACTTCTCATCTCTACTACTTCTCATCTCTACTCTACTTCTCATGTCTACTACTTCTCATCTCTACTACTTCTCATCTCTACTCTACTTCTCATCTCTACTACTTCTCATGTCTACTACTTCTCATGTCTACTACTTCTCATCTTTACTCTACTTCTCATCTCTACTCTACTTCTCATCTCTACTACTTCTCATGTCTACTACTTCTCATCTTTACTCTACTTCTCATCTCTACTACTTCTCATCTCTACTCTACTTCTCATCTCTACTCTACTTCTCATGTCTACTACTTCTCATGTCTACTACTTCTCATGTCTACTACTTCTCATCTCTACTACTTCTCATGTCTACTACTTCTCATCTTTACTCTACTTCTCATCTCTACTACTTCTCATCTCTACTCTACTTCTCATCTCTACTCTACTTCTCATGTCTACTACTTCTCATGTCTACTACTTCTCATGTCTACTACTTCTCATCTTTACTACTTCTCATAACTACTACTTCTCATCTTTACTACTTCTCATCTCTACTCTATTTCTCATGTCTACTACTTCTCATGTCTACTACTTCTCATGTCTACTACTTCTCATCTCTACTACTTCTCATCTCTACTCTACTTCTCATGTCTACTACTTCTCATCTCTACTACTTCTCATGTCTACTACTTCTCATCTCTACTACTTCTCATCTCTACTCTACTTCTCATCTCTACTCTACTTCTCATCTCTACTACTTCTCATGTCTACTACTTCTCATCTCTACTACTTCTCATGTCTACTACTTCTCATCTCTACTACTTCTCATCTCTACTCTACTTCTCATCTAAAAATAAAATATCTCTACTCTACTTCTCATCTCTACTACTTCTCATGTCTACTACTTCTCATCTTTACTCTACTTCTCATCTCTACTACTTCTCATGTCTACTACTTCTCATCTCTACTTTTCTTTCACATTTCGTTCACATTCCTTCCTTAGATAAAACCATTGACATAAACTTTAACAGAACACTCAAATTGATTAAATCCGACCTGAGTAGATGGACTAAAACCACAGTTACTTTAACCTTCCAAATATCTATTGTCAAAATGAATATATTGACACGGCTGAATTCCTGTAGTTCAATGCTTCCCTTGTCTCCCCTTTCTGGCTACTGGGCTAAAATCCATAGTGTGGTTTCAAAATGTATATGGCATTGTAAGTGAGCCCGGATCAAATGAACAAACTTGCAAAGAGGGAAAGACGTAGGAGTGTCCGTAACACACTTAAAATTGTATTTCCAGACAGTAGCATTTTGTCCCATGTTAAATTGACGTAGACATGATTCTTCAGCCCTCTGGCTGAGTACAGAAGAACAATATGGTGTCTCCTATTGCCCTGGAAGAAGTCGTCTTCACCGATACACAACGAAAACTACGCTATGGTCCTATTATTGCGAACACAATTTCTATTTGGTATACCAAAATTGAAAAAACAACGTAACTGGGAATCAAAATGGTATGCCCATAATCCAATATTTCACAATATTTCCTTGCGATCCGGAGGGCAGCCTTTTGCATTAACCCTAAACCCTAATGGTCCAAATCTCGGAATCCTTATCGATAACATGGACAGCAATGGTTTGCGAACATTCCAAGATTTGAAAGACATATACATTACCAGGCAAATATTTTGTTCAATACTTACAACATAGGTCAGCTCTGCTGGGAAACCCAAGTACAGAACCATCCAATGATGGGATTTATAAATAAATGATCTAAACTCCCGAAAGGACTGATCTCCATAATATACAGTGCATTAGGAAAATATTCCGAACCCCTTGACTTTTACATTTGTGACGTTACAGCCTTATTCTAAAATTGTTTTTCCCCCCTCATTAATCTGTACACAATACCCCATAATGACAAAGCAAGAACAGGTTTTTATATATTTTTTTGCACATTTAATGCAAATGAAACTGAAATATCACATTTACATAAGTATTCAGACATTTACTCAGTATCAATACTTACTAAGTGCCAAAGGTGTGGAAGCACCTTTGCTTGTGATACAACTTAGATCTTCTTGGGTTAGAAGCTTGGCACACCTGTGTATTTGGAGGCTTTTCCATTCTTCTTTTTTCCAAACTGTAACTCGGCCACTCAGAAACATTCAATATCTTCTTGGTAGCAACTCCACTGTACATTTAGCCTTGTATTTGAGGTTATTGTCCTGCTGAAAGATGAATTCATCCTCTAGTGTCTGGTGAAAAGCAGACAATCATAGTTCCTCTAGGATTTTGCCTGTGCTTAGAGCCATTAAAATTCCACAGTCCTCAATGATTACAGGCATACCTGCTGATGCAGCCACCACTATGCTTGAAAATGTGGAAAGTGGTAATCGGTAATGTGTTGTATTGTATTTGCCACAAACATGACGCTTTGTATTGAGGGCAAAAGTTAAACGCTTTGCCACATTTTTGCAGTATTACTTTGGTGCCTTGTTGCAAACAGGATGCATGTTTTGAATATTTTTAATCTGCACAGGAAAGCCTGCTTTTCACTCTAGAGTTAGTATTGTGATATGCTAAAATGTTGTTGATCCATCCTCAGTTTTCTCCTATCACAGCCAGTAAACTCTGTAACTGTTTTAAAGGAGACATGTTGGCTGGGTGGGGTTGGGGAGATGGGATGGGCGGTTGGGAGTGGAGAAATGTTGGCTTAGGTGGGGTTGGGGAATAGGATGGGGAGTTTAGGTGGAACATGTTGGCTGGGTGAGTTGGGGAATGGGATGGGAGGTTGGAGTGGAGAGCATGTTTTCTGGGTGGGGTTGGGGAATGGGATGGGAGGTTGGGGTGGAGGCATGTTTTCTGGGTGGGGTTGGGGAGGATGGGGAGGTTGAGGTGGAGCATGTTTTCTGGGTGGGGTTGGGGGAATGGGATGGGAGGTTGGGGTGGAGGCATGTTTTCTGGGTGGGGTTGGGGGAATGGAATGGGAGGTTGGGGTGGAGGCATGTTTTCTGGGTGGGGTTGGGGGAATGGGATGGGAGGTTGGGGTGGAGACATGTTGGCTGGGTGGGGTTGGGGGAATGGGATGGGAGGTTGGGGTGGAGGCATGTTTTCTGGGTGGGGTTGGGAGGTTGGGGATGGAGACATGTTGGCTGGGTGGGATTTGGGGAATGGGATGGGAGGTTGGGGTGGAGACATGTTTTCTGGGTGGGGTTGGGGGAATGGGATGGGAGGTTGGGGTGGAGGCATGTTTTCTGGGTGGGGTTGGGAGGTTGGGGATAGAGACATGTTGGCTGGGTGGGATTTGGGGAATGGGATGGGAGGTTGGGGTGGAGACATGTTTTCTGGGTGGGGTTGGGGGAATGGGATGGGAGGTTGGGGTGGGGGAATGGGATGGGAGGTTGGGGTGGAGACATGTTTTCTGGGTGGGGTTGGGGGAATGGGATGGGAGGTTGGGGTGGAGACATGTTTTCTGGGTGGGGTTGGGGGAATGGGATGGGAGGTTGGGGTGGAGGCATGTTTTCTGGGTGGGGTTGGGGGAATGGGATGGGAGGTTGGGGTGGAGGCACACTTCAACTTGTTTTGTTTTCCTGTTTATACTGAATATATTATTTATTATTCAATTCTGTAATTCGTACCATTTTCTTCTCCTTCTGAGTGGCAACCTATGGGTACCGGTTTATCAACATATAATTTGAAATGGATAATGGACCTGTAATGGATAATGGATAATGTACCTGTAATGGATAATGGACCTGTAATGGATAATGGATAATGGACCTGTAATGGATAATGGACCTGTAATGGATAATGGACCTGTAATGGATAATGGACCTGTAATGGATAATGGATATTGGACCTGTAATGGATAATGGACAATGGACCTGTAATGGATAATGGATAATGGACCTGTAATGGATAATGGACCTGTAATGGATAATGGACCTGTAATGGATAATGGATAACGGACCTGTAATGGATAATGGATAACGGACCTGTAATGGATAATGTACCTGTAATGGATAATGGACCTGTAATGGATAATGGACCTGTAATGGATAATGTACCTGTAATGGATAATGTACCTGTAATGGATAATGTACCTGTAATGGATAATGGACCTGTAATGGATAGTGTACCTGTAATGGATAATGGACCTGTAATGGATAATGGATAATGGACCTGTAATGGATAATGGATAATGGACCTGTAATGGATAATGGATAACGGACCTGTAATGGATAATGGATAATGGACCTGTAATGGATAATGTACCTGTAATAGATAATGGATAATGTACCTGTAATGGATAATGTACCTGTAATGGATAATGGATAATGTACCTGTAATGGATAATGTATCTGTAATGGATAATGTACCAGTAACCCCCCAGCTGATAGTGTATGAATTCAAAATATTTCAGACAAGGTTTGTCTATGTTTATATTTGGTTACCATGATGACATCATTCTGTGGCTGAAAAGAACATAACAACCCTCAAAACAACCATTTATTTTCCACGTAGATTCCACGTCACAATACATCGAAACAGCGTTGATTCAACAAGTTTTTGCCCAGAGGGTAGTCTATCCCTGGGTCTCTCTCTCTCTTGTTTTGGTCATGGATGAATTGAGGACACACAACACATCGTCTCTCCTCAGATCTCTCTACAGTACGTCTGACAGCACCTACTACCACTCAGAATCTCCTCAGATCTCTCTACAGTAAGTCTGACAGCACCTACTACCACTCAGAATCTCCTCAGATCTCTCTACAGTAAGTCTGACAGCACCTACTACCACTCAGAATCTCCTCAGATCTCTCTACAGTAAGTCTGACAGCACCTACTACCACTCAGAATCTCCTCAGATCTCTCTACAGTAAGTCTGACAGCACCTACTACCACTCAGATCTCTCTACAGTAAGTTGACAGCACCTACAACCACTCAGTCTCTCCTCAGATCTCTCTACAGTAAGTCTGACAGCTCCTACTACCTCTCAGTCTCTCCTCAGATCTCTCTACAGTAAGTCTGACAGCTCCTACTACCAAACCTGCGGAGGTACTCTGATCAAGAGAGGATGGGTCAATGCTGAGGTAGGACCACAGACCTGGTGTGAAAGGAAAATAAAATGTAATTTGGTGCTCAGTATAAATGTGTGTATTTTTGCAGTCAGAGGACATGGCGTGTGGTGGTTGGTGTTCACAATATCTCTCAGTATGAAGGGACAGAGCAGTAGACCTCAGTCAGCAGTAGAACTCAGTCAGCAGTCGACCTCAGTCAGCAGTAGAACTCAGTCAGCAGTAGAATTCAGTCAGCAGTAGAACTCAGTCAGCAGTAGAACTCAGTCAGCAGTACGTCAGCATTGAAGGTCCCGAAGAACACAGCGGCCTCCATCATTCTTAAATGGAAGGCGTTTGGCACCACCAAGACTCTTCCTAGAGTTGGCCGCCCAGCCAAACTGAGCAATCGAGGGACAAGGGCCTTGGTCAGGGAGGTGACTGTCACTCTGATAGAGCTCCAGAATTCCTCTGTGGAGATGGGAGAACTTTCCAGAAGGACGACCATCTATGCATCACTCTACCAATCAGACATTTATGGTACGGTGGCCAGACTACAGCCACTCCTCAGTTAAAGGCACATGACATCCCACTTGGAGTTTGCCAAAAGCCACCTAAAGACTCTCAGACCATGAGAAACAAGATTCTCTGGTCTGATGAAACTAAGATTGAACTCTTTGGCCTGAATGCCAAGCGTCACGTCTGGAGGAAACCTGGCACCATCCCTATGGTGAAGCGTGGTGGTGGCAGCATCATGCTGTGGGGATGTTTTTCAGCGACAGGGACTGGGAGACTAGTCAGGATCGAGGGAAAGATGAACGGAGCAAAGTACAGAGAGGTCCTTGATGAAAACCTGCTCCAGAGCGCTCAGGACCTCAGACTGGGGCAAAGGTTTTACCTTCCATCAATCAGGACAACGACCCTAAGCACACAGCCTAGACAATGCAGGAGTGGCTTCGGGACAAGTCTGTGAATGTCCTTGAGTGGCCCAGCCAGAGCACGGACTTGAACCCGATCGAACATCTCTGGAGAGACCTGAAAAAAAGCTGTGCAGCAACACACTCCATCCAACCTGACAGAGCTTGAGAGGACTTGCAGAGAGGACAGGGAGAAACTCCCCAAATACAGGTGTGCCAAGCTTGTAGCGTCATACCCAAGAAGACTTAAGGCCGTAATCGCTGCCAAAGGTGCTTCAACAAAGTACTGAGTAAAGGGTCTGAATACTTATGTACATTTTATATTTCTATTTGATTACATTTTTTTAATGTGCAAAAGAAAATGGTTTAACTTTGTCATTATGGGGTATTGTGATGTCATTATGGGGCATTGTGATGTCATTATGGGGTATTGTGATGTCATTATGGGGTATTGTGATGTCATTACTGTAGGTCTTTTCCTTCTAGAGATCATGGATTGAGGTTGAGAACCGTCATACACAGCAGGGACTTCGATTTTCAGCTTTCTCATGTTTGTTCCAACACAATAAGACAAGACTTGGAAATGTGGCAATGAGACAAAAGACAATGGTGAACCGAGCTGGCCACTGGCCTGGTCACGTGGCCACAGACATCAACATCTCCACTTCTCCATCTGATAAATGTCCTACTGTATACGGAATGAAAATAGACGTCTGTATCAAAACACAAAGTCTGAGAGCAATGATCTATTGAAAACACATTTTATTGTCAACAACTATATTTTTCCCTACATAGGAAATCCCCTTATATATAATTCCATAACATTACCCATGGGGGTGAAAACAATAAAAATGTTTAATAGATAATCTCTTTCATATTGCATACATTTTAAATAACCATGACATAAAAAATGGTGATGAATTCAGGTGAAGAACAAGTTAAGAAC
>NW_025749611.1:0-23723 GCF_021184085.1 Oncorhynchus gorbuscha | reverse complement strand
GACTGGTATTCCTCGTAATGATAGGGCTGTGTCTCTCTGGGCTAACGATAAAGTGGGATAAGATATGTGATGTGGATTGAAATGTTTGAAATATTCCTAAAATGTGCAGAATACACCTACCAATTAGGATGCGCACTGGAGAACACCGGAAGAAGAATGATATTTGAATTACCATAGTGAATTATTGTGATGTTTGTTTATGTGTCAATTTAATGGGTTATCACCTGGCGATTTGACACAAAAATAAAATGTCATTCCTTCAATTTCATTCATGAGTGTTTTGTTAACTTTTAAATGTCCCATGTTAGTTTTACTTTCTGAAAAGCAGTGAGCGATATCCAAATGAAGCATCAACACTATTACAGTTTACGATAACAACTTTGGGTTTAAAAGAAGAGGTCTTAACTCAAAATGTAATTTTAGCATGTACAAAAGTATATAGCTACCTGCCAACACAAAAGGGTTCTCCTGACCTATCAACGTGGTCTCATGACAATCCGTATCATTCTGGATGTAAATCTGTAACACTCCATTCAGTAAGATGTGTATTAAATTCTTAATTTTAGTATTGTATATATATATTTTTGTATATACATTTTTTAAAACTGCGTTGTTGATTAGGGCTTGTAAGTAAGCATTTCACTCTAAGGTCTACTACACCTGTTGTATTCAGCGCATGTGCCAAATAAAATTTGATTTAGATTGGATTTTATATTACGTTAGGTTACATTACGAATTATAAGACATATAGGATCATACGTCTTACCCGGTCATACAGTAGCATATGAATTGGACGATGCAACTTATCATATGTCTTGGAGGACCAGGTCACACTTCTCTGAGACCAGGTTGCTTGTTGCGCCTTAACAACAAAGGATAATTGCGGTTTGGGGAACAAACGACAAAGGTTACGTAAAGGTTCGGAGAACTAAAAGGACAAAGGTTAGGTGAATTGGGTAAACTTTAGAATACGATTTAGGGGAAGGGTTAGCTACAATGCTACAGCTGTCCCCGATGCGACTCAACCACACAACCTTTAGATTGCTAGACGGACGCAGATTATGCCCACCCATCCTGCCTGACCAACCTCCCTACTTTTGTTTCTTTCTAAAGTAACTAAACCATTTTTAGGCAGCATACGTCTTGGATGCGCGCAGTAATAAATATGTCTGGACTTATGGGGACAAACAAAGAACCCGTTCTGTCTTCTGATGCCTTTGTATTCAACCCTGTTTGTGTCTGGTACCTGCCTATCTTCTGATGCCTTTGTATTCAACCCTGTTTGTGTCTGGTACCTGCCTGTCTTCTGATGCCTTTGTATTCAACCCTGTTTGTGTCTGGTACCTGCCTGTCTTCTGATGCCTTTGTATTCAACCCTGTTTGTGTCTGGTACCTGCCTGTCTTCTGATGCCTTTGTATTCAACCCTGTTTGTGTCTGGTACCTGCCTGTCTGTTGGTGTTTGTTACATGTGCAACCCTGTTTGTGTCTGGTACCTGCCTGTCTTCTGATGCCTTTGTAATACAACAGGTACCGTGAAATGCTTACTTACAAGCCCTTAACCAACAATGCAGAGTTTAAAAAAATAACTAAAAATATGGACACATTTTCATTTATTTTTTAATAGTAATAAATGTAACACAATAAAAGAACAATGAGGTTATATACAGGGGATACTGGTACTGAGTCTGTACAGGGCTACAGGTTAGTCGAGGGAATTGAGGTAATATGTTGATGTAGGTCGGGGTAAAGTGACCATGCATAGGTAATAAACATCGAGTAGTGTAAAAACAATAAAGGGTTAATTCAAATAGTCCAAGTAGCCATTTGATGAACTGTTTAGCAGTCAAACAACGGGAATGACTTACTGTGTAAAATGTCCAAATGAAAATCAGTTTGACCGGTTGTAAGGAAAAAGAAAGCTGAGAAAACGACCCTAAGTGTTTAAAGATAAGATTTCAGTTCGGCTTCAATGTATATTTTCATGATGATTCTATGATGAAGACAGAACCTCTACAGATCGTATCTAACTGAGCATTGGATTCTCTCAAGATGCAGGAAGAAATCATATCTCCACTCCTTACTGAGAGAAATGCTTCATTCGGACGGAGTGATTATCAAGGCCCTATTTACACGGGACGTGTTGGTTATTTATTTACCCTAGAATGTCTGTTATTCCAGAGGACGATTCGGAAGGGATACGTGTTTCCTTTATATATATGTATAAATGGACAGTTATGACGGAAGCCTGGAGGGGGTTTTCTAGGTGTGAAGATAGTGCAACAAGTCCAGGCCATAACAGGCTTTTAACTCGAGCTCGGTTCCCAAGTTTCTAAACCATCTTTGGTATCTGTCGCCATAATATTTGAATTGAGGAAGTGTGATTATAATTATTAGGATATTTTAGCTATCAGCAGTAGAAGCCCGGCCTAAATGCCCCCCAGCCTTCAGATTTGAGCTAAACAGCTAACTTGCACTTGATATGTTTTTAGACTATGGATAAGATAGTGAACTTGTTCCAAACATTTAACTCAGTTGTATGCTGCTTTGTGATCTATTAACTACAAGGGTTTGTATATTTGAATTGAGGAAGTGTGATTATAATTATTAGGATATTTTAGCTATCAGCAGTAGAAGCCCGGCCTAAATGCCCCCCAGCCTTCAGATTTGAGCTAAACGGCTAACTTGCACTTGATATGTTTTTAGACTATGGATAAGATAGTGAACTTGTTCCAAACATTTAACTCAGTTGTATGCTGCTTTGTGATCTATTAACTACAAGGGTTTTGCATTAAAACGGCAAAACATTTAACTCAGTTGTATGCTGCTTTGTGATCTATTAACTACAAGGGTTTCCATTAAAACGGCACAACATTTAACTCAGTTGTATGCTGCTTTGTGATCTATTAACTACAAGGGTTTGCATTAAAACGGCACAACATTTAACTCAGTTGTATGCTGCTTTGTGATCTATTAACTACAAGGGTTTCCATTAAAACGGCAAAACATTTAACTCAGTTGTATGCTGCTTTGTGATCTATTAACTACAAGGGTTTCCATTAAAACGGCACAACATTTAACTCAGTTGTATGCTGCTTTGTGATCTATTAACTACAAGGGTTTACATTAAAACGGCACAACATTTAACTCAGTTGTATGCTGCTTTGTGATCTATTAACTACAAGGGTTTCCATTAAAACGGCTAAACATTTAACTCAGTTGTATGCTGCTTTGTGATCTATTAACTACAAGGGTTTCCATTAAAACGGCACAACATTTAACTCAGTTGTATGCTGCTTTGTGATCTATTAACTACAAGGGTTTCCATTAAAACGGCACAACATTTAACTCAGTTGTATGCTGCTTTGTGATCTATTAACTACAAGGGTTTCCATTAAAACGGCACAACATTTAACTCAGTTGTATGCTGCTTTGTGATCTATTAACTACAAGGGTTTTACATTAAAACGGCACAACATTTAACTCAGTTGTATGCTGCTTTGTGATCTATTAACTACAAGGGTTTCCATTAAAACGGCACAACATTTAACTCAGTTGTATGCTGCTTTGTGATCTATTAACTACAAGGGTTTTACATTAAAACGGCACAACATTTAACTCAGTTGTATGCTGCTTTGTGATCTATTAACTACAAGGGTTTCCATTAAAACGGCACAACATTTAACTCAGTTGTATGCTGCTTTGTGATCTATTAACTACAAGGGTTTCCATTAAAACGGCACAACATTTAACTCAGTTGTATGCTGCTTTGTGATCTATTAACTACAAGGGTTTCCATTAAAACGGCACAACATTTAACTCAGTTGTATGCTGCTTTGTGATCTATTAACTACAAGGGTTTTACATTAAAACGGCAAAACATTTTGTTCATGATGCATTTGGTGTTGTTCAATTCACTCCCTTCTCTTTATTTTCAACTCTCCTTTTTGCAGATCTTGTCTTATTGAATTAAACTTCGACGACGTCCATATTGCCTCTCTGGATTGATGTGAACTTTTTCTGCCGGTTCCCAAAAGCATTATTTGTAGATGGGCTGTGTAGGCGATTTGGCGGTTGTACAGTTAAGCCCTGAACCTTAGGTTCATGCACTAATAACGCCTGTAGTAGTCTCTTGACGCCTGTAGTAGTCTCTTGACGCCTGTAGTAGTCTCTTCACGCCTGTTGGAACCACTTGACGCCTGTTGGAGCCTCTTGAAGCCTGTAGTAGCCCCTTGATGCCTGTAATAGTCTTTTGATGACTGTAGTAGCCTCTGTAGTAGTCTCTTGAAGTCAGTAGTAGTCTCTTGACACCTGTAGTAGTCTCTTGACGCCTGTAGTAGTCTCTTGAAACCTGTAGTAGTCTCTTGATGCTGTAATCATCTCTTAACGCCTGTAGTAGTCTCTTGACGCCTGTAGTAGCCACTTGACGCCTGTAGTAGCCACTTGACGCCTGTAGTAGTCTCTTGACGCCTGTAGTAGTCTCTTGACGCCTGTAGTAGTCTCTTGACGCCTGTAGTAGCCACTTGACGCCTGTAGTAGCCACTTGACGCCTGTAGTAGTCTCTTGACGCCTGTAGTAGTCTCTTGACGCCTGTAGTAGTCTCTTGACGCCTGTAGTAGTCTCTTGACGCCTGTAGTAGTCTCTTGACGCCTGTAGTAGTCTCTTGACGCCTGTAGTAGCCACTTGACGCCTGTAGTAGTCTCTTGACGCCTGTAGTAGTCTCTGACGCCTGTAGTCGTCTCTTGACGCCTGTAGTCGTCTCTTGACGCCTGTAGTAGTCTCTTGACGCCTGTAGTAGTCTCTTGACGCCTGTAGTAGTCTCTTGACGCCTCTAGTAGTCTCTTGACGCCTCTAGTAGTCTCTTGACGCCTGTAGTAGTCTCTTGACGCCTGTAGTAGTCTCTTGACGCCTGTAGTAGTCTCTTGACGCCTGTAGTAGTCTCTTGACGCCTGTAGTAGTCTCTTGACGCCTGTAGTAGCCTCTTGACAGTTGTTGATGGTGCTTTTTGCGGTTTCTGTTATTGTCTATGGATGTTGTGTGTTGTCTGGCATTACCATTAGTTATTTTTTTGACATCTGGGATTGTCTGATGTTGTTGTAAGGATTTCTGTAGAGATCTGTGGCTCTATGTTGACGTCTGATGATTTTTGTCAATATTTACTCATCAAGGCAGAAAGGGACCTCTCTCGGCTTATGAAGTTTCTGATGTTGACGGGGTAGGGTAGAGTTCAGCTCTGTTTGTGAAGACCGTGACCAGGTCATTCCCAGACAGACACAGGATGTGACAGGGTGTGTTTGCCCAGGCCAGACAAGGCCCTGTGAGTCTCTCTCTCTCCCTCCATAGCTATCTCTCTCTCTTTTCAGTAGTACTGGCTGTGTAACTTGGCGTGTTGTCTCCCCAAAGATTACAATGTCCCACATAAAGGTTCAGCTGTAACATGGTACTTTTACTCATCACAGTACTCCCTGTATACGATCTCTAGAATATAATGAATGAGTGATGACACTGTCGAATAACTGACACAGTTCTTTCTGCTCAGTAATGACACTAGTATCACTGACACAGTTCTCTCTGCTCAGTAATGACACTAGTATCACTGACACAGTTCTCTCTGCTCAGTAAGGATACTGTGGAATAACTGACACAGTTCTCTCTGCTCAGTAAGGATACTGTGGAATAACTGACACAGTTCTCTCTGCTCAGTAAGGATACTGTGGAATAACTGACACAGTTCTCTCTGCTCAGTAATGATACTGTCGAATAACTGACACAGTTCTTTCTGCTCAGTAATGACACTAGTATCACTGACACAGTTATCTCTGCTCAGTAATGACACTAGTATCACTGACACAGTTCTCTCTGCTCAGTAATGACACTAGTATCACTGACACAGTTATCTCTGCTCAGTAATGACACTAGTATCACTGACACAGTTCTCTCTGCTCAGTAATGACACTAGTATCACTGACACAGTTATCTCTGCTCAGTAATGACACTAGTATCACTGACACAGTTATCTCTGCTCAGTAATGATACTGTGGAATAACTGACACAGTTCTCTCTGCTCAGTAAGGATACTGTCGAATAACTGACACAGTTCTTTCTGCTCAGTAATGACACTAGTATCACTGACACAGTTATCTCTGCTCAGTAATGATACTGTGGAATAACTGACACAGTTCTCTCTGCTCAGTAAGGATACTGTGGAATAACTGACACAGTTCTCTCTGCTCAGTAAGGATACTGTGGAATAACTGACACAGTTCTCTCTGCTCAGTAATGATACTGTGGAATAACTGACAGTTCTCTCTGCTCAGTAATGATACTGTGGAATAACTGACACAGTTCTCTCTGCTCAGTAAGGATACTGTGGAATAACTGACACAGTTCTCTCTGCTCAGTAATGATACTGTGGAATAACTGACACAGTTCTCTCTGCTCAGTAAGGATACTGTAGAATAACTGACACAGTTCTCTCTGCTCAGTAATGATACTGTGGAATAACTGACAGTTCTCTCTGCTCAGTAATGATACTGTGGAATAACTGACACAGTTCTCTCTGCTCAGTAAGGATACTGTGGAATAACTGACACAGTTCTCTCTGCTCAGTAATGATACTGTGGAATAACTGACACAGTTCTCTCTGCTCAGTAAGGATACTGTGGAATAACTGACACAGTTCTCTCTGCTCAGTAAGGATACTGTAGAATAACTGACACAGTTCTCTCTGCTCAGTAAGGATACTGTAGAATAACTGACACAGTTTTCTCTGCTCAGTAATGACACTAGTATCACTGACACAGTTCTCTCTGCTCAGTAATGACACTAGTATCACTGACACAGTTATCTCTGCTCAGTAAGGATACTGTGGAATAACTGACACAGTTCTCTCTGCTCAGTAATGATACTGTGGAATAACTGACACAGTTCTCTCTGCTCAGTAATGACACTAGAATCACTGACACAGTTTTCTCTGCTCAGTAATGATACTGTAGAATAACTGACACAGTTTTCTCTGCTCAGTAAGGATACTGTAGAATAACTGACACAGTTTTCTCTGCTCAGTAATGACACTAGTATCACTGACACAGTTCTCTCTGCTCAGTAAGGATACTGTGGAATAACTGACACAGTTCTCTCTGCTCAGTAATGATACTAGTATCACTGACACAGTTCTCTCTGCTCAGTAAGGATACTGTGGAATAACTGACACAGTTCTCTCTGCTCAGTAATGATACTGTGGAATAACTGACACAGTTCTCTCTGCTCAGTAAGGATACTGTAGAATAACTGACACAGTTCTCTCTGCTCAGTAAGGATACTGTGGAATAACTGACACAGTTCTCTCTGCTCAGTAATGATACTAGTATCACTGACACAGTTCTCTCTGCTCAGTAAGGATACTGTGGAATAACTGACACAGTTCTCTCTGCTCAGTAATGATACTGTGGAATAACTGACACAGTTCTCTCTGCTCAGTAAGGATACTGTGGGATAACTGACACAGTTCTCTCTGCTCAGTAATGATACTGTGGAATAACTGACACAGTTCTCTCTGCTCAGTAATGATACTGTGGAATAACTGACACAGTTCTCTCTGCTCAGTAATGACACTAGAATCACTGACACAGTTTTCTCTGCTCAGTAATGATACTGTAGAATAACTGACACAGTTTTCTCTGCTCAGTAAGGATACTGTAGAATAACTGACACAGTTTTCTCTGCTCAGTAATGACACTAGTATCACTGACACAGTTCTCTCTGCTCAGTAAGGATACTGTGGAATAACTGACACAGTTCTCTCTGCTCAGTAATGATACTAGTATCACTGACACAGTTCTCTCTGCTCAGTAAGGATACTGTGGAATAACTGACACAGTTCTCTCTGCTCAGTAATGATACTGTGGAATAACTGACACAGTTCTCTCTGCTCAGTAAGGATACTGTAGAATAACTGACACAGTTCTCTCTGCTCAGTAAGGATACTGTGGAATAACTGACACAGTTCTCTCTGCTCAGTAATGATACTAGTATCACTGACACAGTTCTCTCTGCTCAGTAAGGATACTGTGGAATAACTGACACAGTTCTCTCTGCTCAGTAATGATACTGTGGAATAACTGACACAGTTCTCTCTGCTCAGTAAGGATACTGTGGAATAACTGACACAGTTCTCTCTGCTCAGTAATGATACTGTAGAATAACTGACACAGTTTTCTCTGCTCAGTAATGATACTAGTATCACTGACACAGTTCTCTCTGCTCAGTAATGATACTGTGGAATAACTGACACAGTTCTCTCTGCTCAGTAAGGATACTGTGGAATAACTGACACAGTTCTCTCTGCTCAGTAATGACACTAGTATCACTGACACAGTTTTCTCTGCTCAGTAATGATACTGTGGAATAACTGACACAGTTTTCTCTGCTCAGTAATGATACTGTGGAATAACTGACACAGGTTTCTCTGCTCAGTAATGATACTGTGGAATAACTGACGCAGTTTTCTCTGCTCAGTAATGATACTGTAGAATAACTGACACAGTTTTCTCTGCTCAGTAATGATACTAGTATCACTGACACAGTTCTCTCTGCTCAGTAATGATACTGTGGAATAACTGACACAGTTCTCTCTGCTCAGTAAGGATACTGTGGAATAACTGACACAGTTCTCTCTGCTCAGTAATGACACTAGTATCACTGACACAGTTTTCTCTGCTCAGTAATGATACTGTGGAATAACTGACACAGTTTTCTCTGCTCAGTAATGATACTGTGGAATAACTGACACAGTTTTCTCTGCTCAGTAATGATACTGTGGAATAACTGACACAGTTCTCTCTGCTCAGTAATGACACTAGTATCACTGACACAGTTCTCTCTGCTCAGTAATGATACTGTGGAATAACTGACACAGTTTTCTCTGCTCAGTAATGATACTGTGGAATAACTGACACAGTTCTCTCTGCTCAGTAATGACACTAGTATCACTGACACAGTTCTCTCTGCTCAGTAAGGATACTGTGGAACAACTGACACAGTTCTCTCTGCTCAGTAATGATACTAGTATCACTGACACAGTTCTCTCTGCTCAGTAAGGATACTGTGGAATAACTGACACAGTTCTCTCTGCTCAGTAATGATACTGTGGAATAACTGACACAGTTCTCTCTGCTCAGTAAGGATACTGTAGAATAACTGACACAGTTCTCTGCTCAGTAAGGATACTGTGGAATAACTGACACAGTTCTCTCTGCTCAGTAATGATACTGTGGAATAACTGACACAGTTCTCTCTGCTCAGTAAGGATACTGTAGAATAACTGACACAGTTCTCTCTGCTCAGTAAGGATACTGTGGAATAACTGACACAGTTCTCTCTGCTCAGTAATGATACTAGTATCACTGACACAGTTCTCTCTGCTCAGTAATGATACTGTGGAATAACTGACACAGTTCTCTCTGCTCAGTAATCATACTGTGGAATAACTGACACAGTTCTCTCTGCTCAGTAAGGATACTGTGGAATAACTGACACAGTTCTCTCTGCTCAGTAATGATACTGTAGAATAACTGACACAGTTTTCTCTGCTCAGTAATGATACTAGTATCACTGACACAGTTCTCTCTGCTCAGTAATGATACTGTGGAATAACTGACACAGTTCTCTCTGCTCAGTAAGGATACTGTGGAATAACTGACACAGTTCTCTCTGCTCAGTAATGACACTAGTATCACTGACACAGTTTTCTCTGCTCAGTAATGATACTGTGGAATAACTGACACAGTTTTCTCTGCTCAGCAATGATACTGTGGAATAACTGACACAGTTTTCTCTGCTCAGTAATGATACTGTGGAATAACTGACACAGTTCTCTCTGCTCAGTAATGACACTAGTATCACTGACACAGTTCTCTCTGCTCAGTAATGATACTGTGGAATAACTGACACAGTTTTCTCTGCTCAGTAATGATACTGTGGAATAACTGACACAGTTCTCTCTGCTCAGTAATGACACTAGTATCACTGACACAGTTCTCTCTGCTCAGTAATGATACTGTGGAATAACTGACACAGTTCTCTCTGCTCAGTAATGACACTAGTATCACTGACACAGTTCTCTCTGCTCAGTAAGGATACTGTGGAATAACTGACACAGTTCTCTCTGCTCAGTAATGATACTGTGGAATAACTGACACAGTTCTCTCTGCTCAGTAAGGATACTGTAGAATAACTGACACAGTTCTCTCTGCTCAGTAAGGATACTGTGGAATAACTGACACAGTTCTCTCTGCTCAGTAATGATACTAGTATCACTGACACAGTTCTCTCTGCTCAGTAAGGATACTGTGGAATAACTGACACAGTTCTCTCTGCTCAGTAAGGATACTGTGGAATAACTGACACAGTTCTCTCTGCTCAGTAAGGATACTGTGGAATAACTGACACAGTTCTCTCTGCTCAGTAAGGATACTGTGGAATAACTGACACAGTTCTCTGCTCAGTAATGATACTGTAGAATAACTGACACAGTTTTCTCTGCTCAGTAATGATACTAGTATCACTGACACAGTTCTCTCTGCTCAGTAATGATACTGTGGAATAACTGACACAGTTCTCTCTGCTCAGTAAGGATACTGTGGAATAACTGACACAGTTCTCTCTGCTCAGTAATGACACTAGTATCACTGACACAGTTTTCTCTGCTCAGTAATGATACTGTGGAATAACTGACACAGTTTTCTCTGCTCAGTAATGATACTGTGGAATAACTGACACAGTTTTCTCTGCTCAGTAATGATACTGTGGAATAACTGATGCAGTTTTCTCTGCTCAGTAATGATACTGTAGAATAACTGACACAGTTTTCTCTGCTCAGTAATGATACTAGTATCACTGACACAGTTCTCTCTGCTCAGTAATGATACTGTGGAATAACTGACACAGTTCTCTCTGCTCAGTAAGGATACTGTGGAATAACTGACACAGTTCTCTCTGCTCAGTAATGACACTAGTATCACTGACACAGTTTTCTCTGCTCAGTAATGATACTGTGGAATAACTGACACAGTTTTCTCTGCTCAGTAATGATACTGTGGAATAACTGACACAGTTTTCTCTGCTCAGTAATGATACTGTGGAATAACTGACACAGTTCTCTCTGCTCAGTAATGACACTAGTATCACTGACACAGTTCTCTCTGCTCAGTAATGATACTGTGGAATAACTGACACAGTTTTCTCTGCTCAGTAATGATACTGTGGAATAACTGACACAGTTCTCTCTGCTCAGTAATGACACTAGTATCACTGACACAGTTCTCTCTGCTCAGTAAGGATACTGTGGAACAACTGACACAGTTCTCTCTGCTCAGTAATGATACTAGTATCACTGACACAGTTCTCTCTGCTCAGTAAGGATACTGTGGAATAACTGACACAGTTCTCTCTGCTCAGTAATGATACTGTGGAATAACTGACACATTTCTATCTGCTCAGTAAGGATACTGTAGAATAACTGACACAGTTCTCTCTGCTCAGTAAGGATACTGTGGAATAACTGACACAGTTCTCTCTGCTCAGTAATGATACTAGTATCACTGACACAGTTCTCTCTGCTCAGTAAGGATACTGTGGAATAACTGACACAGTTCTCTCTGCTCAGTAATGATACTGTGGAATAACTGACACAGTTCTCTCTGCTCAGTAAGGATACTGTGGAATAACTGACACAGTTCTCTCTGCTCAGTAATGATACTGTAGAATAACTGACACAGTTTTCTCTGCTCAGTAATGATACTAGTATCACTGACACAGTTCTCTCTGCTCAGTAATGATACTGTGGAATAACTGACACAGTTCTCTCTGCTCAGTAAGGATACTGTGGAATAACTGACACAGTTCTCTCTGCTCAGTAATGACACTAGTATCACTGACACAGTTTTCTCTGCTCAGTAATGATACTGTGGAATAACTGACACAGTTTTCTCTGCTCAGCAATGATACTGTGGAATAACTGACACAGTTTTCTCTGCTCAGTAATGATACTGTGGAATAACTGACACAGTTCTCTCTGCTCAGTAATGACACTCGTATCACTGACACAGTTCTCTCTGCTCAGTAAGGATACTGTGGAATAACTGACACAGTTCTCTCTGCTCAGTAATGATACTGTGGAATAACTGACACAGTTCTCTCTGCTCAGTAAGGATACTGTAGAATAACTGACACAGTTCTCTCTGCTCAGTAAGGATACTGTGGAATAACTGACACAGTTCTCTCTGCTCAGTAATGATACTGTGGAATAACTGACACAGTTCTCTCTGCTCAGTAAGGATACTGTAGAATAACTGACACAGTTCTCTCTGCTCAGTAAGGATACTGTGGAATAACTGACACAGTTCTCTCTGCTCAGTAATGATACTAGTATCACTGACACAGTTCTCTCTGCTCAGTAATGATACTGTGGAATAACTGACACAGTTCTCTCTGCTCAGTAATGATACTGTGGAATAACTGACACAGTTCTCTCTGCTCAGTAAGGATACTGTGGAATAACTGACACAGTTCTCTCTGCTCAGTAATGATACTGTAGAATAACTGACACAGTTTTCTCTGCTCAGTAATGATACTAGTATCACTGACACAGTTCTCTCTGCTCAGTAATGATACTGTGGAATAACTGACACAGTTCTCTCTGCTCAGTAAGGATACTGTGGAATAACTGACACAGTTCTCTGCTCAGTAATGACACTAGTATCACTGACACAGTTTTCTCTGCTCAGTAATGATACTGTGGAATAACTGACACAGTTTTCTCTGCTCAGCAATGATACTGTGGAATAACTGACACAGTTTTCTCTGCTCAGTAATGATACTGTGGAATAACTGACACAGTTCTCTCTGCTCAGTAATGACACTCGTATCACTGACACAGTTCTCTCTGCTCAGTAATGATACTGTGGAATAACTGACACAGTTTTCTGCTCAGTAATGATACCGTGGAATAACTGACACAGTTCTCTGCTCAGTAATGACACTAGTATCACTGACACAGTTCTCTCTGCTCAGTAATGATACTGTGGAATAACTGACACAGTTCTCTCTGCTCAGTAATGATACTAGTATCACTGACACAGTTCTCTCTGCTCAGTAAGGATACTGTGGAATAACTGACACAGTTCTCTCTGCTCAGTAATGATACTGTGGAATAACTGACACTGTTCTCTCTGCTCAGTAAGGATACTGTGGAATAACTGACACAGTTCTCTCTGCTCAGTAATGATACTGTAGAATAACTGACACAGTTTTCTCTGCTCAGTAATGATACTAGTATCACTGACACAGTTCTCTCTGCTCAGTAATGATACTGTGGAATAACTGACACAGTTCTCTCTGCTCAGTAAGGATACTGTGGAATAACTGACACAGTTCTCTCTGCTCAGTAATGACACTAGTATCACTGACACAGTTTTCTCTGCTCAGTAATGATACTGTGGAATAACTGACACAGTTTTCTCTGCTCAGTAATGATACTGTGGAATAACTGACACAGTTTTCTCTGCTCAGTAATGATACTGTGGAATAACTGACGCAGTTTTCTGCTCAGTAATGATACTGTAGAATAACTGACACAGTTTTCTCTGCTCAGTAATGATACTAGTATCACTGACACAGTTCTCTCTGCTCAGTAATGATACTGTGGAATAACTGACACAGTTCTCTCTGCTCAGTAAGGATACTGTGGAATAACTGACACAGTTCTCTCTGCTCAGTAATGACACTAGTATCACTGACACAGTTTTCTCTGCTCAGTAATGATACTGTGGAATAACTGACACAGTTTTCTCTGCTCAGTAATGATACTGTGGAATAACTGACACAGTTTTCTCTGCTCAGTAATGATACTGTGGAATAACTGACACAGTTCTCTCTGCTCAGTAATGACACTAGTATCACTGACACAGTTCTCTGCTCAGTAATGATACTGTGGAATAACTGACACAGTTTTCTCTGCTCAGTAATGATACTGTGGAATAACTGACACAGTTCTCTCTGCTCAGTAATGACACTAGTATCACTGACACAGTTCTCTGCTCAGTAAGGATACTGTGGAACAACTGACACAGTTCTCTCTGCTCAGTAATGATACTAGTATCACTGACACAGTTCTCTCTGCTCAGCAAGGATACTGTGGAATAACTGACACAGTTCTCTCTGCTCAGTAATGATACTGTGGAATAACTGACACAGTTCTCTCTGCTCAGTAAGGATACTGTAGAATAACTGACACAGTTCTCTCTGCTCAGTAAGGATACTGTGGAATAACTGACACAGTTCTCTCTGCTCAGTAATGATACTAATATCACTGACACAGTTCTCTGCTCAGTAAGGATACTGTGGAATAACTGACACAGTTCTCTGCTCAGTAATGATACTGTGGAATAACTGACACAGTTTTCTCTGCTCAGTAATGATACTGTGGAATAACTGACACAGTTCTCTCTGCTCAGTAATGACACTAGTATCACTGACACAGTTCTCTCTGCTCAGTAAGGATACTGTGGAACAACTGACACAGTTCTCTCTGCTCAGTAATGATACTAGTATCACTGACACAGTTCTCTCTGCTCAGTAAGGATACTGTGGAATAACTGACACAGTTCTCTCTGCTCAGTAATGATACTGTGGAATAACTGACACAGTTCTCTGCTCAGTAAGGATACTGTAGAATAACTGACACAGTTCTCTCTGCTCAGTAAGGATACTGTGGAATAACTGACACAGTTCTCTCTGCTCAGTAATGATACTAATATCACTGACACAGTTCTCTCTGCTCAGTAAGGATACTGTGGAATAACTGACACAGTTCTCTCTGCTCAGTAATGATACTGTGGAATAACTGACACAGTTCTCTCTGCTCAGTAAGGATACTGTGGAATAACTGACACAGTTCTCTCTGCTCAGTAATGATACTGTAGAATAACTGACACAGTTTTCTCTGCTCAGTAATGATACTAGTATCACTGACAGTTCTCTCTGCTCAGTAAGGATACTGTGGAATAACTGACACAGTTCTCTCTGCTCAGTAATGACACTAGTATCACTGACACAGTTTTCTCTGCTCAGTAATGATACTGTGGAATAACTGACACAGTTTTCTCTGCTCAGCAATGATACTGTGGAATAACTGACACAGTTTTCTCTGCTCAGTAATGATACTGTGGAATAACTGACACAGTTCTCTGCTCAGTAATGACACTAGTATCACTGACACAGTTCTCTCTGCTCAGTAATGATACTGTGGAATAACTGACACAGTTTTCTCTGCTCAGTAATGATACTGTGGAATAACTGACACAGTTCTCTCTGCTCAGTAATGACACTAGTATCACTGACACAGTTCTCTCTGCTCAGTAATGATACTGTGGAATAACTGACACAGTTCTCTCTGCTCAGTAATGACACTAGTATCACAGACACAGTTCTCTCTGCTCAGTAATGATACTGTGGAATAACTGACACAGTTCTCTCTGCTCAGTAATGATATTCAGAATTTTATCGTACCTCACCATGACTTTTTCACAACTCCGCTCCCCCAGAATATGAGAACTTTCCAAAAGTTCAGCTTGTTGACAACCGAGGGGGCATCCGAGTCGAACAGAGATGCCATGGCGGTGTTAACGGCTGCCCTCACCCATCAGCCCGTGCCCCAACGCCCACCCGCTCAGCGCCAGGGGTCACCCCACGCCCCCAGAGCTGTGGTGGGGGCCCTGCGAAATCTCATTATCCTGTTAACTGGACATTTATCTGACAAGAGAGAAGGGAGGCAGCACCCCAACCATCGTTAAAGATTAATAGAAAGGTCTGGAATAATAAATAAAAAACAGGGAGAAGAAGAGTATAAAAAAGCCGGGGCCTTAACCAGCGTCTCTCTTTAATGTGTGTGATAGGTCTGACAGGATTATTAATCAGGAACTAAAGGAAATGCAGACCTTTGCTCTCGGCTGCCTCACTTAGAGTCTTTAGTTACCGCCATTACATAGCAACCGAGGGTCGGGAGGTCTGCCACTAATTGGTTCTTCAGGGTTTTGAATAACAATGAGCCGGGCCCAATTATAAAATCACTGAGAGACACTGCGGAGAAGAGGGAGGGTGGTTAGAGAGAGGGAGGGAGGGCGGGAGGGAGGGGATGGAGTGAGGGAGGGGGGGGGCAGGGAGGGAGGGAGGGAGGGAAGGGGGAACCTGCTGGACCAGAGGAGGGAGAAAGGGAGAGAGAGAGAAGTGAGGCTGTTTCATCACTTTTGCTTCTCCTCGGCTATTAATAAGATTTATAAATCAGTGGCGGCATTAATTTTAATAGAGGGCTGTGGAAAACAGTCAAGGTCCCTGAAGATAGCTTCACCTCATTTGAAATTCCATTTGCATAAAAGATTCACGTAACATAGGCAGATTTGAGGGGGAATTTTTTATTTTATTTTATTTTTTATCATGTGTTCATCTATTAATAATGGACTCCTTTTTATATTCCTGAATCTGACACGAGTGATTTGAAATATAAATCCGTTTCTGTCCATATCAAGCATCTCCTTTTCGTTTTGTACGATAGCTCTCTGTATACACTATCTGGAGTGAGTGACTGAGTGAGGGAGTGTGCATTGGACAGTGAACAGTACAGACTATCATTGGCCACCTGGTGGCTCTGTGCCTCCTGAGAACAAAGGAAAATGTCCCTTTCTAATGATCACCAGTTAGAGATGTAGTTTAGTCTGGTCAAGTGTAACAACAGCCTCTCTACTGCTAACACACAACACACCTGTTAGAGATGTAGTTTAGCCTGGTCAGGTGTAACAACAGCCTCTCTCTACTGCTAACACACAACACACCTGTTAGAGATGTAGTTTAGCCTGGTCAGGTGTAACAACAGCCTCTCTCTACTGCTAACACACAACACACCTGTTAGAGATGTAGTTTAGCCTGGTCAGGTGTAACAACAGCCTCTCTACTGCTAACACACAACACACCTGTTAGAGATGTAGTTTAGTCTGGTCAGGTGTAACAACAGCCTCTCTACTGCTACCACACAACACACCTGTTAGACCTGAACAGGCTAAACTACATCTCTATCAACAGCCTCTCTCTACTGCTAACACACAACACACCCGTTAGAGATGTAGTTTAGTCTGGTCAGGTGTAACAACAGCCTCTCTACTGCTAACACACAACACACCTGTTAGAGATGTAGTTTAGTCTGGCCAGGTGTAACAACAGCCTCTCTACTGCTAACACACAACACACCTGTTAGAGATGTAGTTTAGTCTGGCCAGGTGTAACAACAGCCTCTCTACTGCTAACACACAACACACCTGTTAGACCTGAACAGGCTAAACTACATCTCTATCAACAGCCTCTCTCTGTGCTAACACACAACACACCTGTTTGGGATGTAGCTTAGCCTGGTCAGGTGTAACAACAGCCTCTACTGCTAACACACAACACACCTGTTAGAGATGTAGTTTAGCCTGGTCAGGTGTAACAACAGCCTCTCTCTACTGCTAACACACAACACACCTGTTAGAGATGTAGTTTAGCCTGGTCAGGTGTAACAACAGCCTCTCTCTACTGCTAACACACAACACACCTGTTAGAGATGTAGTTTAGCCTGGTCAGGTGTAACAACAGCCTCTCTACTGCTAACACACAACACACCTGTTAGAGATGTAGTTTAGTCTGGTCAGGTGTAACAACAGCCTCTCTACTGCTACCACACAACACACCTGTTAGACCTGAACAGGCTAAACTACATCTCTATCAACAGCCTCTCTACTGCTAACACACAACACACCCGTTAGAGATGTAGTTTAGTCTGGTCAGGTGTAACAACAGCCTCTCTACTGCTAACACACAACACACCTGTTAGAGATGTAGTTTAGTCTGGCCAGGTGTAACAACAGCCTCTCTACTGCTAACACATAACACACCTGTTAGACCTGAACAGGCTAAACTACATCTCTATCAACAGCCTCTCTCTACTGCTAACACACAACACACCTGTTTGGGATGTAGCTTAGCCTGGTCAGGTGTAACAACAGCCTCTCTACTGCTAACACACAACACATCTGTTAGAGATGTAGCTTAGCCTGGTCAGGTGTAACAACAGCCTCTCTACTGCTAACACACAACACACCTGTTAGAGATGTAGCTTAGCCTGGTCAGGTGTAACAACAGCCTCTCTACTGCTAACACACAACACATCTGTTAGAGATGTAGCTTAGCCTGGTCAGGTCTATCAACAGCCTCTCTACTGCTAACACACAACACATCTGTTAGAGATGTAGCTTAGCCTGGTCAGGTGTAACAACAGCCTCTCTACTGCTAACACACAACACATCTGTTAGAGATGTAGCTTAGCCTGGTCAGGTGTAACAACAGCCTCTCTACTGCTAACACACAAACACACACACCATTACGTCACTGACACACAACTACCACGTCAATCATCCTTCGGATTGACTCACTGTTGCTGTCTACGGAGCTTTTTGATTTCATGCGACTCCATCTCTTGGCTGACTGAACTGAGTATAATGTAAGGCTGTATGATGTTTTGATGAAAGGGATGTTTGATAGGTCGTTCGACACATCCACAGATCTTATTTACCCTCTCTTACCTCTCCTGTCCATCTAACACACCCGACATGTATATCCTGCTGGCTGAGGACAGCATACATGCACCCTGTGTGATCAAAGAGCTGTGCTGGAATAGACGAGATGCCTGCAGATCTGTCTGTGTTCGGATGGTTTGTAGTGCCGTGTTGAAAGAGGAGCCATGTTTTGCTTCCCTGCTGATGTACATTGATTGTTAGAGGGAGACGCCGGCCTATAAGGACAATGATAAGACTCTCTCTTTAATAGATCTGACCTAAAGGTTACAACCTACTGTCACCCAGGCCTTTATCCGTCTGTCTCTATTGGCAGTATTGATGCAGGTCTTTGAACACTAGTCCTGTACACACACACACACACCCATAATGTCAAACACACTGGTCACACACACACCCACAATGTCAAAGTGCACTGGTCTACTCACACAACTACCTCCACTAATGTCAAACCACTGGTCTACACACAACTACCCCATAATGTCAACTCACTGCACTGGTCACTACACACACACTACCCCACACTACTCATGTCAAAGTGCACTGGTCTACACACCACTCACTCACTCACAATACTCACAAAGTGCACTGGTCACACACAATACCCCATAATGTCAAAGGGCACAATCGTTGATCATTTCTAATGTCAAAGATTTCCAACCATTCAAAGTTAGTCTACACACAATCGTCAAAGTCACTGGACAGAAGTACCCCTGTAATGTCAAAGTGCCTGTCTCCAAAAAGTATTCAAACCCCTTTGACTTTTCCCACATGTTTTTTTTGTTTACAGCCTGAATTAAAAATGGATTCAAATGAGATGTTTTGTTTGTCACTGGTCTACACACAATACCCCATAATGTCAAAGTGCACTGGTCTACACACAATACCCCATAATGTCAAAGTGCACTGGTCTACACACAATACCCCATAATGTCAAAGTGCACTGGTCTACACACAATACCCCATAATGTCAAAGTGCACTGGTCTACACACAATACCCCATAATGTCAAAGTGCACTGGTCTACACACAATACCCCATAATGTCAAAGTGCACTGGTCTACACACAATACCCCATAATGTCAAAGTGCACTGGTCTACACACAATACCCCATAATGTCAAAGTGCACTGGTCTACACACAATACCCCATAATGTCAAAGTGCACTGGTCTACACACAATACCCCATAATGTCAAAGTGCACTGGTCTACACACAATACCCCATAATGTCAAAGTGCACTGGTCTACACACAATACCCCATAATGTCAAAGTGCACTGGTCTACACACAATACCCATAATGTCAAAGTGCACTGGTCTACACACAATACCCCATAATGTCAAAGTGCACTGGTCTACACACAATACCCCATAATGTCAAAGTGCACTGGTCTACACACAATACCCCATAATGTCAAAGTGCACTGGTCTACACACAATACCCCATAATGTCAAAGTGCACTGGTCTACACACAATACCCCATAATGTCAAAGTGCACTGGTCTACACACAATACCCCATAATGTCAAAGTGCACTGGTCAAAGTGCACACACAATACCCCATAATGTCAAAGTGCACTGGTCTACACACAATACCCCATAATGTCAAAGTGCACTGGTCTACAATACCCCACAATACCCCATAATGTCAAAGTGCACTGGTCTACACACAATACCCCATAATGTCAAAGTGCACTGGTCTACACACAATACCCCATAATGTCAAAGTGCACTGGTCTACACACAATACCCCATAATGTCAAAGTGCACTGGTCTACACACAATACCCCATAATGTCAAAGTGCACTGGTCTACACACAATACCCCATAATGTCAAAGTGCACTGGTCTACACACAATACCCCATAATGTCAAAGTGCACTGGTCTACACACAATACCCCATAATGTCAAAGTGCACTGGTCTACACACAATACCCCATAATGTCAAAGTGCACTGGTCTACACACAATACCCCATAATGTCAAAGTGCACTGGTCTACACACAATACCCCATAATGTCAAAGTGCACTGGTCTAATGTCAAAGTGCACACAATACCCCATAATGTCAAAGTGCACTGGTCTACACACAATACCCCATAATGTCAAAGTGCACTGGTCTACACACAATACCCCATAATGTCAAAGTGTACTGGTCTACACACAATACCCCATAATGTCAAAGTGCACTGGTCTACACACAATACCCCATAATGTCAAAGTGCACTGGTCTACACACAATACCCCATAATGTCAAAGTGCACTGGTCTACACACAATACCCCATAATGTCAAAGTGTGCACTGGTCTACACACAATACCCCATAATGTCAAAGTGCACTGGTCTACACACAATACCCCATAATGTCAAAGTGCACTGGTCTACACACAATACCCCATAATGTCAAAGTGCACTGGTCTACACACCCCATAATGTCAAAGTGCCCCATAATGTCAAAGTGCACTGGTCTACACACAATACCCCATAATGTCAAAGTGCACTGGTCTACACACAATACCCCATAATGTCAAAGTGCACTGGTCTACACACAATACCCCATAATGTCAAAGTGCACTGGTCTACACACAATACCCCATAATGTCAAAGTGCACTGGTCTACACACAAATGTCACCCCATAATGTCAAAGTGCACTGGTCTACACACAAAGTGCACTGGTCTACCCCATAATGTCAAAGTGCACTGGTCTACACACAATACCCCATAATGTCAAAGTGCACTGGTCTACACACAATACCCCATAATGTCAAAGTGCACTGGTCTACACACAATACCCCATAATGTCAAAGTGCACTGGTCTACACACATAATGTCAAAGTGCACTGGCCCCATAATGTCAAAGTGCACTGGTCTACACACAATACCCCATAATGTCAAAGTGTACTGGTCTACACACAATACCCCATAATGTCAAAGTGCACTGGTCTACACACAACCCCACAAAGTGTACCATAATGTCAAAGTGCACTGGTCTACACACAATACCCCATAATGTCAAAGTGCACTGGTCTACACACAATACCCCATAATGTCAAAGTGTACTGGTCTACACACAATACCCCATAATGTCAAAGTGCACTGGTCTACACACAATACCCCATAATGTCAAAGTGCACTGGTCTACACACAATACCCCATAATGTCAAAGTGCACTGGTCTACACACAATACCCCATAATGTCAAAGTGCACTGGTCTACACACAATACCCCATAATGTCAAAGTGCACTGGTCTACACACAATACCCCATAATGTCAAAGTGCACTGGTCTACACACAATACCCCATAATGTCAAAGTGTACTGGTCTACACACAATACCCCATAATGTCAAAGTGCACTGGTCTACACACAATACCCCATAATGTCAAAGTGCACTGGTCTACACACAATACCCCATAATGTCAAAGTGCACTGGTCTACACACAATACCCCATAATGTCAAAGTGCACTGGTCTACACACAATACCCCATAATGTCAAAGTGCACTGGTCTACACACAATACCCCATAATGTCAAAGTGCACTGGTCTACACACAATACCCCATAATGTCAAAGTGCACTGGTCTACACACAATACCCCATAATGTCAAAGTGCACTGGTCTACACACAATACCCCATAATGTCAAAGTGCACTGGTCTACACACAATAAAGTGCCCCATAATGTCAAAGTGCACTGGTCTACACACAATACCCCATAATGTCAAAGTGTACTGGTCTACACACAATACCCCATAATGTCAAAGTGTACTGGTCTACACACAATACCCCATAATGTCAAAGTGCACTGGTCTACACACAATACCCAAAGTGCATAATGTCAAAGTGCACTGGTCTACACACAATACCCCATAATGTCAAAGTGTACTGGTCTACACACAATACCCCATAATGTCAAAGTGCACTGGTCTACACACAATACCCCATAATGTCAAAGTGCACTGGTCTACACACAATACCCCATAATGTCAAAGTGTACTGGTCTACACACAATACCCCATAATGTCAAAGTGCACTGGTCTACACACAATACCCCATAATGTCAAAGTGCACTGGTCTACACACAATACCCCATAATGTCAAAGTGCACTGGTCTACACACAATACCCCATAATGTCAAAGTGCTGGTCTACTGGTCTGGTCTACACACAATACCCCATAATGTCAAAGTGCACTGGTCTACACACAATACCCCATAATGTCAAAGTGCACTGGTCTACACACAATACCCCATAATGTCAAAGTGCACTGGTCTACACACAATACAAATGTCAAAGTGCCCCATAATGTCAAAGTGCACTGTCAAAGTGCACTGGTCTACACACAATACCCCATAATGTCAAAGTGCACTGGTCTACACACAATACCCCATAATGTCAAAGTGCACTGGTCTACACACAATACCCCATAATGTCAAAGTGCACTGGTCTACACACCCCATAATGTCAAAGTGCCCCATAATAATGTCAAAGTGCACTGGTCTACACACAATACCCCATAATGTCAAAGTGTGCACTGGTCTACACTGGTCTACACACAATACCCCATAATGTCAAAGTGCACTGGTCTACACACAATACCCCATAATGTCAAAGTGCACTGGTCTACACACAATACCCCATAATGTCAAAGTGCACTGGTCTACACACAATACCCCATAATGTCAAAGTGCACTGGTCTACACACAATACCCCATAATGTCAAAGTGCACTGGTCTACACACAATACCCCATAATGTCAAAGTGCTACACACAATACCCCATAATGTCTGGTCTACACAATACCCCATAATGTCAAAGTGCACTGGTCTACACTGGTCAAAGTGCACTGGTCTACTAAAGTGTACTGGTCACACAATACCCCATAATGTCAAAGTGTACTGGTCTACACACAATACCCCATAATGTCAAAGTGCACTGGTCTACACACAATACCCCATAATGTCAAAGTGCACTGGTCTACACACAATACCCCATAATGTCAAAGTGCACTGGTCTACACACAAATAAAGTGCCTGGTCTACATAATGTCAAAGTGCACTGGTCTACACA
>NW_025749610.1:0-5000 GCF_021184085.1 Oncorhynchus gorbuscha | reverse complement strand
CCATCTGTCTTTTCATATTTGTGCAAATCTTTCTTAAAACAGAAAATGGACACAATTGAATGAATATCAAATCAACAAATAGGTAAGAACGTGTAGGCTATAAGAACATGTTGAAGGCTGGCTGGGTGCAGATGACTGAGCTGCTCACTTTTGTGTCCGTGTCTGCAGGTATACAGACAAGGAGGCGTACAAAGGTATGTCAATTGGTATTGTTATGTTATGGAGATCACATGTAGTATCCTCTTCCCTTTCCTCTTCAATTAATATCCCACAGGCCTCTACATTATGGACTTATAGGAGTTTCTTCACAGTTTCAATCTGAAAAACCCCTAAAGGATCCTCCAGGAACCGCCACTTATTTACAGCATACAGCATCTTAATGCCAAGGCCTACACGGGTCACCATGCAGGAAACAGCCAGTCAGGTGTTACCGTCAATTTCAATTGGTCTGCAGGCCAGGCCGAGTGGTCAACAGGCCAGGCAGAGTGGTGAGCAGGCTCAGCCAACTCTCGGTTCTATTCTTAGGGTTTTGGGTCTCTGAACAGGTGTCGCACACACCCAGCTATTTTGGCCTGATCCTCTGCACAGATGAACACAACCTTGGAGAGGGATGACCATGAGGAGACCTTGCCATGGTTTGTATGTTAGGTTTATATGGTACAACCAATTAGCCAGCCATCAGTGTAATTAACACACAAGAGGAAAACGACTTCCCTGGGTGATATTATACAGATGGATGAGGGAGAGAGAGATGGGGGTGAGAGAGACGGGGGAACGGAGTTGGAGAAAGGGTAAGGTAGAGGTCAGGGAAAAATAAAATGGCCAGCGTAAAGCACGATAGAGGGAGGAGAAAGAGGACAGGAATCCCCTTGGGTCCCAGTCGGAGATAACATCCCGCCTCCGAGGCATCTAATGAAGCACCGCTTACACGCACCAGCAAATCAGAGGATGAAACCGAGACGGATGACCTCAAAGTAGGAGGGATGGATGTTCAGACAGAGTAAAGGTGGCATACTGTAGCAATATGGGAACTTCCTTCGTTACACTCTTAGAAGAAAGAAAAAAAAGGTGCTGTCTAGAACAAAGAGGGTTCTTTCGGGCTGTCCCCATATCAGGACCCATTGAAAACCCTTGTTGGTGCCACTTAGAACCCTTGGTTCCAAGTAAAACCTGTTGGGTTCCACATACAAGCCTTTTCACAGAGGGTTCTACATGGAACCCAAAATGGTTCTACCTGGAACCCAATATGTTTCTCCTATGGGGACAGCTGAAGAACCCTTTGGAACCCTTTTTTCTAAGAGTGTAGAATCACTTGTGTTATTATCTCTATAGCTAGGACCTTGAAGGGTAGGGTTTGAGACGTCACCCTATGAGGGTATGGTATGAAACCTGACAGATTATTTAGACACTCAATAGGCAGGACAGTAATCCATCATGCTAGGCATTCACGTTATCCTGTTTGATCTGACAATTCATTTTGATGGTTGTATAGTCGTCTCAAATAAAACTGTGTGAACTCAGTGTTACTCTGTATCCTGATCCCTCTTTTGACGAACCTAAAGAATATTTAAAGGGCAGCTTTTTTGTAACGTTGCAAAAAAATGTGAAACTTTTTGTTCTAAAATTTAGCAGAACAGCTCATCCATGCTTTTGTCACTTCTAGATTAGACTACTGCAATGCTCTACTCTCCGGTGACCCGGATAAAGCACTAAATAAACTTCAGTTAGTGCTGCAAGAATCTTGACTAGAACCCCAAAAATGTATCATATTACTGCAGTGCTACCCGCTCTACACTGGTTTCCTGTTAAGGCAAGGGCTGATTTCAAGGTTTTACTGCTAACCTACAAAGCATTACATGGGCTTGCTTCTACCCATCTCTCCGATTTGGTCCTGCCGTACATACCTACACGTACGCTACGGTCACAAGGTGCAGGCCTCCTAATTGTTCCTAGAATTTCTAAGCATCTCAGCTGTTGGCAGGGCTTTCTCCTATAGAGCTCCATTTGTATGGAATGGTCTGCCTATCCATGCGAGAGACGAGACTCGGTCTTAACCTTAAGTCATTACTGAACACTCATCTCTTCAGTAGGTCCTATGATTGGGAGTGTAATCTGGCCCAGGGGTGTGAAGGTGAACGGCAAGACACTGGAGCAATGAACCGCCTCTTGCTGCCTGTGCCTGACAGGCTCCTTTATCTCCACTGGGATTCTCTGCCTCTGACCCTATTACGGGGGCTGAGTCACTGGCTTACGAGTGACCTCAATGCCGCCCCCTAAGAAGGGTGCGCTCATGTCATGCCTTTTTTTCGCTATACACAACTTGAGTGGGTTGAGTCACTGAAGTGATCTTCCTGTCCGGTCTTGCGTACCTGGGCTTGCGACTGGAGGAGATCTTCGGGCTGTACTCAGCCTTGTCTCCGGGTAGTAAAGATGGTGGTCTTTTGATATCCTCCAGTGGTGTGGGGTGGCACACAATAGCGCCCAGGACTGAGAACTGAGACACATGGCCACCCAAAACACTCTTCCTCCAATGGTCTCCCACGTTACACCCAGTGTGGTCACAAGTCTTACAGTGCCTTGGCCTCCGTGTCTTCCCTTGGCAGCCCGGCAAGGGACTGGGAGAATGTGGGCGAGGTCTGGTTTTAAACAGACTTTCAATGTTTATTTACCAAGGATCCACCTAAAATGGCTTTGGGGCGTATCAAGGTTGGTTACCTTCAAAATGGGGATAGCCTACATGGGAGTGTGTGTGGGGGTGGGGGTTTATCCCCGAGGCGTGAGACATCTTGGGGATGGACATATTGCTGTTTTACCAGGCAAAAGGCCAGTCCTTTCTAACTCTTAAAAAAAAAATGTAGGCATGTCTGATGGGATGTTTCTTTGGCACAGTGGGCTGGCCAAGACTGGAGACAGACGGTCAAGTGTGTGTGTGGCGCGCGCCCGCATATGTATTTTGGAATAACAGTGTGATTGTCTTACTGCTACCAGTGACGTGCCAGCTGGCACATTGAACAGAAAGAGGAGAGGAGATTAAATGTGAAGGAGAGCGAAGATGTTAAAAAAAGGTCAGGGACAGGAGAGTGGAGTGGAGGACAGACAGGAGAGTGGAGGACAGACAGGAGAGTGGAGGACAGACAGGAGAGTGGAGGACAGACAGGAGAGTGGAGGACAGACAGGAGAGTGGAGGACAGACAGGAGAGTGGAGGACAGACAGGAGAGTGGAGGACAGACAGGAGAGTGGAGGACAGACAGGAGAGTGGAGGACAGGAGAAAGTGAGGAACTGGTGGTGGAACACTGATTCACAGATGTTAGACTTGTACAGTATTTAACTAACCGATATTGGGGTGCTTGAGCAGACGACAAATCCTGGCCTCTCTTTCCAGCTTCTGGTGATCTATAGGAGAGACAAAACAGATGTCAGTCTGAGGCGCACACACACACACACACACCTTAACCCCAAGGACTGTGGGATTTTTCCTCATACCAGAGGAATTGCTACAGTACAACAGTAAATCCCATCACTTTCACCTTGCAGCAGAATGAGATGAAGGGTCACCATAACTTCCCAATCCAACATGATTCATTAGGAACTAGATGAAGGGTCACCATAACTTCCCAATCCAACATGATTCATTAGGAACTAGATGAAGGGTCACCATAACTTCCCAATCCAACATGATTCATTAGGAACTAGATGAAGGGTCACCATAACTTCCCAATCCAACATGATTCATTAGGAACTAGATGAAGGGTCACCATAACTTCCCAATCCAACATGATTCATTAGGAACTAGATGAAGGGTCACCATAACATCCCAATCCAACATGATTCATTAGGAACTAGATGAAGGGTCACCATAACATCCCAATCCAACATGATTCATTAGGAACTAGATGAAGGGTCACCATAACTTCCCAATCCAACATGATTCATTAGGAACTAGATGAAGGGTCACCATAACTTCCCAATCCAACATGATTCATTAGGAACTAGATGAAGGGTCACCATAACTTCCCAATCCAACATGATTCATTAGGAACTAGATGAAGGGTCACCATAACTTCCCAATCCAACATGATTCATTAGGAACTAGATGAAGGGTCACCATAACTTCCCAATCCAACATGATTCATTAGGAACTAGATGAAGGGTCACCATAACTTCCCAATCCAACATGATTCATTAGGAACTAGATGAAGGGTCACCATAACTTCCCAATCCAACATGATTCATTAGGAACTAGATGAAGGGTCACCATAACTTCCCAATCCAACATGATTCATTAGGAACTAGATGAAGGGTCACCATAACTTCCCAATCCAACATGATTCATTAGGAACTAGATGAAGGGTCACCATAACTTCCCAATCCAACATGATTCATTAGGAACTAGATGAAGGGTCACCATAACTTCCCAATCCAACATGATTCATTAGGAACTAGATGAAGGGTCACCATAACTTCCCAATCCAACATGATTCATTAGGAACTAGATGAAGGGTCACCATAACTTCCCAATCCAACATGATTCATTAGGAACTAGATGAAGGGTCACCATAACTTCCCAATCCAACATGATTCATTAGGAACTAGATGAAGGGTCACCATAACTTCCCAATCCAACATGATTCATTAGGAACTAGATGAAGGGTCACCATAACTTCCCAATCCAACATGATTCATTAGGAACTAGATGAAGGGTCACCATAACTTCCCAATCCAACATGATTCATTAGGAACTAGATGAAGGGTCACCATAACTTCCCAATCCAACATGATTCATTAGGAACTAGATGAAGGGTCACCATAACTTCCCAATCCAACATGATTCATTAGGAACTAGATGAAGGGTCACCATAACTTCCCAATCCAACATGATTCATTAGGAACTAGATGAAGGGTCACCATAACTTCCCAATCCAACATGATTCATTAGGAACTAGATGAAGGGTCACCATAACTTCCCAATCCAACATGATTCATTAGGAACTAGATGAA
>NW_025749609.1:0-23726 GCF_021184085.1 Oncorhynchus gorbuscha | reverse complement strand
ATCGTTCTGATATCTCTACAGTGGACTCATGACTGATCGTTCTGATATCTCTACAGTGGACTCATGACTGATCGTTCTGATATCTCTACAGTGGACTCATGACTGATCGTTCTGATATCTCTACAGTGGACTCACGACTGATCGTTCTGATATCTCTACAGTGGACTCACGACTGATCGTTGTTGCACAGCCTTTTGTATTCCTCTCAGACATGTGAGACTTCATCACACCCAAGCACTGTACTCTGTCTTTGGGACCATCTGGTGCCTAAGGAGGTCACTGACTGGCATGCGACATGCCGGGGGGGGGCAGACCACATACGATGCACCCCGGCCCGTACCCCAAACACCACTGTACCCCCTTACACCCCCGTCTCCAAACCCCCACCCCATGTCTCCTATCCCGTGTCCCCCAGGCCAAATCACAATCACAGCACAAGTCAATGATCAGCGCAGTGCTGCACTTTCAATGGGAGATGATCAGTGAGATGTGTAAATCTGCCCTTTAGTCACAGACACCCCCCCCTCCTCCTGCTCCTCCTCCCCCTCCTCCTCCTCCCCCTCCTCCTCCTCCCTTCACCCCAGTGCTAAGTGTCACTTTCCCCTGATCTGTGACAGGGCTGTTGGTCGGTTTGGCTGGAGGGGTTAGAATAAGAGTCAGGGCACAGGGCTGTTGGTCGGTTTGGCTGGAGGGGTTAGAATAAGAGTCAGGGCACAGGGCTGTTGGTCGGTTTGGCTGGAGGGGTTAGAATAAGAGTCAGACCACAGGGCTGTTGGTCGGTTTGGCTGGAGGGGTTAGAATAAGAGTCAGGGCACAGGGCTGTGGTGTGGATGTGGCTGGGCATTGTGTGGCAGCCCTACTCTGTGGGACAGAGGAACACAGGGTTGGTAGGAACACAAACAATGTCTATATTTGGTCCAATACATGTCTTTATCTTCCTGTCACAGACCTTTTTCTGTTTGTCCTTGAGGATAACAAAAAGCTGTCATATCCCTGACCTCATGTCAACTCAGTAAACTAAATGGGTCATTGGATACGGCGCTTTCAGGAAGTATCGACTTTTCCCACAGTTTGTTACGTTACAGCCTTAATCTAAAATGGATTAAATTCATTTATTTTCTCATCAATCTACACACAATACACCATAACGACAAAGAGAAAAAAGGTTCTTAGATTTTTTTGCAAATGTATAAAAATTAAATACTTATGTAAATAAGGTATCTGTTTTTTTGTTTTAAAATATATTATATATTGTTTTCTCTTTGTCAATATGTGGTATTGTGATGTCATTATAGAATTGTGTGATGGCATTATGGGGTATTGTGATGGCATTATGGTGTATTGTACATTCGCCATTATGGGGTATTGTGATGTCATTATGGTGTATTGTGATGATGTCGTGTGGTGTATTGTGATGTCATTATGGGGTATTGTGATGTCATTATGGTGTATTGTGATGTCATTATGGGGGTAGTGTGATGTCATTATGGAAGTAGTGTGATGTCATTTATGGGGTATTGTGATGTCATTATGGGGTATTGTGATGTCATTATGGGGTATTGTGATGTCATTATGGGGTATTGTGATGTAATTATGGGGTAGTGTGATGCCATTATGGGGGTATGGTGATGTCATTATGGGGTAGTGTGATGTCATTATGGTGTATTGTGTGTAGATTGATGAGGAAATACATGAATTTAATGTAACAAAAACAGACCTGGTACGGTCCATCACCATGTACTGGTATGGACCATCACCATGTACTGGTATGGACCATCACCATGTACCCTGTATGGGCCATCACCATGTACTGTATGGGCCATCACCATGTACTGTATCACCATGTACTGGCCATCACCATGTACTGTATGGACCATCACCATGGGCCATCACCATGTACTGTATGGACCATCACCATGTACTGTATGGACCATCACCATGTACTGTATGGACCATCACCATGTACTGGTATGGGCCATCACACCATGTACTGTATGGACCATCACCATGTACTGGTACAGACCATCACCATGTACTGTATGGACCATCACCATGTACTGGTATGGACCATCACCATGTACTGGTATGGACCATCACCATGTACTGTATGGACCATCATACGTACTGTAGCATATGGATGGGCCATCACCATGTACTGGTATGGGACCATCACCATGTACTGTATGGACCATCACCGGATGGACCATCACCATGTACTGGTATGGGCCATCACCATGTACTGTATGGGCCATCACCATGGGCGGACCATCACCATGTACCCATCTGTCACCATGGGCAGACCATCACCATGTACTGGTATGGACCATCACTACGTACTGGTATGTCACTGAGTATGGACCATCACTATGTATGTATGGACCATCAATATGTATGGACCATCACCATGTACTGGTACAGACCATCACCATGTACTGGTATGGACCATCACTATGTACCAGTACAGACCATCACTATGTACTGGTATGGACCATCACTATGTACTGTATGGACCATCACTATGTACTGGTACAGACCATCACTATGTACTGGTACAGACCATCACTATGTACTGGTATGGACCATCACTATGTACTGGTATGGACCATCACCATGTACTGGTATGGACCCTCACCGTGTACTGGTACAGACCATCACTATGTACTGGTATAGACCATCACTATGCACTGGTACAGACCATCACTATGTACTGGTATGGACCATCAATATGTACTGGTACAGACCATCACTATGTACTGGTATGGACCATCACTATGTACTGGTACAGACCATCACCATGTACTGGTACAGACCATCACTATGTACTGGTATGGACCATCACTATGTACTGGTACAGACCATCACCATGTACTGGTATGGACCCTCAACATGTACTGGTACAGACCAGGAATCTACTATGTTTTTCTGTGTATCATGCCAACTCCATGTCACTCATTGTCATGCCATCACTATGATCATTAATGAATAAAGGTTTATATTTGAAGATTGCTTGACCATGAGCTATGTACTGGTATGGACCATCACTATGCTACTGAAAGTACAGATTATGCCATGTACTTAGTCAGGTTCCTTCACTATGTACTGGTACAGACCCATCACTAGTTAATACCAAACCCAGTCAGGTTCCTTCAACAGGCTGGGCTGATCTGGGACCAGGCTGTTTTTCTGTTAATACCAAACCCAGTCAGGTTCCTTCAGGCTGGGCTGATCTGGGGACCAGGCTAGAGGAATTAATACCAAACCCAGTCAGGTTCCTTCAGGATGGGCTGATCTGGGACCAGGCTAAAGGAAGTTAATACCAAACCCAGTCAGGATCCTTCAGGCTGGGTTGATCTGGGACCAGGCTAGAGGAAGTTAATACCAAACCCAGTCAGGTTCCTTCAGGATGGGCTGATCTGGGACCAGGCTAAAGGAAGTTAATACCAAACCCAGTCAGGTTCCTTCAGGATGGGCTGATCTGGGACCAGGCTAGAGGAAGTTAATACCAAACCCAGTCAGGTTCCTTCAGGATGGGCTGATCTGGGACCAGGCTAAAGGAAGTTAATACCAAACCCAGTCAGGTTCCTTCAGGATGGGCTGATCTGGGACCAGGCTAAAGGAAGTTAATACCAAACCCAGTCAGGTTCCTTCAGGATGGGCTGATCTGGGACCAGGCTAGTGGGCTGAATTACAAAGAGATGGGTGTTGTTCCTACATGAAGACCAGGTCTTCTGTGTTGTGTAATTTCCATGGTGTCTATCTGTGTCTTTTGATTTACATTAACACAGCTAGCAGCTCAATATGGTTAACATTAACACAGCTAACAGCTCAATGTGGTTAACATTAACACAGCTAACATCTGGGACCAGCTCAATATGGCTGAATTAAAAGAGCTAACAGTTCCTACAATATGATTAAGGTCTTCTGTGTTGACTAATTTCACAGCTAACAGCTACCAGCTCAATATGATTAACATTAACACAGCTAGCAGCTCAATATGGTTAACATTAACACAGCTAACAGCTCAATATGGTTAACATTAACACAGCTAACAGCTCAATATGGTTAACATTAACACAGCTAACAGCTCAATATGATTAACATTAACACAGCTAACAGCTCAATGTGGTTAACATTAATACAAATATGGTTAACATTAACACAGCTAACAGCTCAATATGGTTAACATTAACACAGCTAACAGCTCAATATGTTTAACATTAACACAGCTAACAGCTCAATGTGGTTAACATTAACACAGCTAACAGCTCAATATGGTTAACATTAACACAGCTATCAGCTCAATATGGTTAACATTAACACAGCTAACAGCTCAATGTGGTTAACATTAACACAGCTAACAGCTCAATATGGTTAACATTAACACAGCTAGCAGCTCAATATGGTTAACATTAACACAGCTAGCAGCTCAATATGGTTAACATTAACACAGCTACCAGCTCAATGTGGTTAATACTAACACAGCTAACAGCTCAATATGGTTAACATTAACACAGCTGCCAGCTCAATGTGGTTAACATTAACACAGCTAACAGCTCAATATGGTTAACATTAACACAGCTAGCAGCTCAATATGGTTAACATTAACACAGCTAGCAGCTCAATATGGTTAACATTAACACAGCTAACAGCTCAATATGGTTAACATTAACACAGCTAACAGCTCCCAGCTCAATATGATTAACATTAACACAGCTAACAGCTCAATATGGTTAACATTAACACAGCTAACAGCTCAATATGTCAACAGATGGTAGGAGATAGTGTAGCTCTGCTGACACCCACACTGGGATCACTCTGCCGTGGTTTGGGGGGAGGAAGAGAGGAGGGGGGAGAACGAGGTGGGAGGGGTGCTATGATAATGCTAATCTGTAAATGTGATACTGATCATTCTGTAGGGAGGACAGCTGTTGTGGGCTGTAGTCATGGCTGCTGACCCTGAGAGAGAGAGGGACATCATCCCATATACCACCCTATTCCCTATATAGTGCACTACTTTAGACCAGAACCCTATGGAACCCTATTCCCTATATAGTGCACTACTTTAGACCAGAGCCCTATGGAACCCTATTCCCTATATAGTGGTACTACTATAGACCAGAGCCCTATGGAACCCTATTCCCTATATAGTGGTACTACTATAGACCAGAGCCCTATTCCCTATATAGTGGTACTACTATAGACCAGAGCCCTATTCCCTATATAGTGGTACTACTATAGACCAGAGCCCTATTCCCTATATAGTGGTACTACTATAGACCAGAGCCCTATTCCCTATATAGTGGTACTACTATGACCAGAGCCTATTCTATATAGTGTGTACTACTATAGACCAGAGCCCTATTCCCTATATAGTGGTACTACTATAGACCAGAGCCCTATTCCCTATATAGTGGTACTACTATAGACCAGAGCCCTATTCCCTATATAGTGGTACTACTATAGACCAGAGCCCTATTCCCTATATAGTGGTACTACTATAGACCAGAGCCCTATTCCCTATATAGTGGCACTACTTTAGACCAGAACCCTATTCCCTATATAGTGGTACTACTATAGACCAGAGCCCTATTCCCTATATAGTACACTACTATAGACCAGAGCCCTATGGCACCATTCCCTATATAGTGCACTACTTTTCACCAGAGACCTAGAGGAACAGGGGGTGCCATTTGGAACACAAAAATGGAGACTGGTGGAGAATGTAGTTGTAGTTAGCAGCTGTAACTGGAGGGGCGACTGGCTGGCTGGCTGACTGGCTGGATGGCTGGCTGACTGGCTGGCTGGCTGGCTGACTGGCTGGCTGGCTGACTGGCTAGCTGGCTGGTTGACTGACTGACTGACTGACTGGCTGACTGGATGGCTGACTGGCTGGCTGGCTGGCTGGCTAGCTGGCTGGCTGACTGGATGGCTGGCAGACTGGATGGCTGGCTAGCTGACTGGACACTGAGCGATAAACATTGACAGAGGGCTGCTGATATTTTAGTGTCTGAGAGTATTGGCTCTGGAGACAACAGACACCAGCTTGGTTGAACTGACTCAGTATTATTCCGTATGAGAAGGCTACCGTAAAGTAAAATACGCTTGGACAGTTCAGGGGTTCAACCGGGTTAATCACATCATCTATACCGAGTTCAAAGTCAAACCCTGGAACAGGTTTGTCAAGTCAGACATTTTCTTCAGCAGACTGTTAACAAGTTTAAATTGAGGCCCGACAGATAGACCTCTCTACTGGTTAATGTTTATGGAGTTGGTTAACTTGTCTCAGACCCTGTTCTGTCTAAGTCTCTACAGAGCTTACAGTATGCCTTGTCTAAGACCCTATTCTGTCTAAGTCTCTACAGAGCTTACAGTATGCCCTGTCTAAGATCCTGTTGTCTAAGTCTCTACAGAGCTTACAGTATGCCTTGTCTAAGATGCTGTTCTGTCTAAGTCTCTACAGAGCTTACAGTATGCCCTGTCTAAGATCCTGTTCTGTCTAAGTCTCTACAGAGCTTACAGTATGCCCTGTCTAAGATGCTGTTCTGTCTAAGTCTCTACAGAGCTTACAGTATGCCCTGTCTAAGATGCTGTTCTGTCTAAGTCTCTACAGAGCTTACAGTATGCTTTGTCTAAGATCTGACTGAGACAAGGAAGTGACTGACAATGTTGTGACCTCACTCTCTCTCACACACACACACACACACACACACACACACACACACACAATTGTATGTCAAGGCAGTGAAGTCACTGAGAGAGCTCTCTGTAACACAGTGTGTCTACAGTCCCTCCTGACACTGCTCTAAGACGCACACACACACACACACACACACACACACACACACACACACACACACACACACACACACACACACACACACACACACACACACACACACACACACACACACACACACACACACACACACACACACACACACACACACACACACACTAGAGGTGTGTGGTCTGCTGTTTGTTCACCCGCACAGACCCACAATTACTAATAGCCCATCCGTACCCACCCGTCTACACGTGATAATTGAAATATATAGGAACATACGTTGTAGGGTACAGTCAGAGACAGCAGAAAGATATTTGGACAGGGTGCAGGCTTTTTTGGGGCCTACTTCTGCTTATAATTTCTGACATTTTGGTGGAAGGCTGTTAGTGAGTCAACTTCTCTATGATGAGATACATGCAGCTCCTCTTCTGTCATTACTTGTTGCCCTATAAGACTAAATAAAACCCTATTGGTCAACAGAATAATGTTATGACGTGATAGAATGAATCAATCTGGCCGACATCGGTCACGTTCTCTCTGTCATCTCCACTCCTTTAAGGATCAAAAATATTGTTTTTAGGGACCAGGGAGAAAATGCAATAAAAATAAATGACGGGAAATTATTTTCTGCATCAGTCTGACCGGTTGAAAGGAAAATAGAACGCTGTGAAAAACGACCCAACATGTTTCTGATCAGATGTCAGGTCGGCTTGGATGCATATTGAATGTGGTTGAAATACTATCGGCTTTTATGATGCTGATAAAGATAGCACCTTTACAGACGGTCCCTAACTACACATTCTTCTCTCTAGATGCTGATAAAGATAGCACCTTTAAAGACATTCTTCTCTCAGATACTGATAAAGATAGCACCTTTAAAGACGGTCCCTAACTACACACTCACATTCTCTCAAGATGCTGATAAAGATAGCACCTTTAAAGACGGTCCCTAACTACACACTCACATTCTCTCAAGATACTGATAAAGATAGCACCTTTAAAGACGGTCCCTAACTACACACTCACATTCTCTCTAGATGCTGATAAAGATAGCACCTTTAAAGACGGTACCTTTACATTCTCTCAAGATGCTGATAAAGATACCCTTTACAGACTCCCTAACTACACATTCACATTCTCTCTAGATGCTGATAAAGATAGCACCTTTAAAGACGGTCCCTAACTACACACTCACATTCTCTCAAGATGCTGATAAAGATAGCACCTTTAAAGACGGTCCCTAACTACACACTCACATTCTCTCTAGATGCTGATAAAGATAGCACCTTTACAGACGGTCCCTAACTACACACTCACATTCTCTCTAGATGCTGATAAAGAGGGTACCTTTACAGATGGTCCCTAACTACACATTCACATTCTCTCTAGATGCTGATAAAGATAGCACCTTTACAGACGGTCCCTAACTACACATTCACATTCTCTCTAGATGCTGAAAGAAAGACATCATATTTCTCCACTTCTGTTCCCAAATCAAAATGTACATTTGGTGGATCATTTTACTGCAAGAAATACTTCAGTCAGCAGGAGTTACAGTCAAACAAAGGATCCTGATGAAACAAACCCTATGGAAGGATCCTGATGTAACAAACCCTATGGAAGGATCCTGATGTAACAAACCCTATAGAAGGATCCTGATGAAACAAACCCTATGGAAGGATCCTGATGTAACAAACCCTATGGAAGGATCCTGATGAAACAAACCCTATAGAAGGATCCTGATGTAACAAACCCTATGGAAGGATCCTGATGTAACAAACCCTATAGAAGGATCCTGATGTAACAAACCCTATAGAAGGATCCTGATGTAACAGGATCCTGATGTAACAAACCCTATAGAAGGATCCTGATGTAACAAACCCTATAGAAGGATCCTGATGTAACAAACCCTATGGATGGATCCTGATGTAACAAACCCTATAGAAGGATCCTGATGTAACAAACCCTATAGAAGGATCCTGATGTAACAAACCCTATAGAAGGATCCTGATGCCAACCCTATGTGAATGATCTGATGCAGTAACAGAAGCCCTGAGACAGGAAAGATGTAACAATACCCTATAGAAGGATCCTGATGTACCAAACCCTATAGAAGGATCCTGATGAAACAAACCCTAATGAAATAGCATGTGCCACACCGAGTCTTGTGAATGATGCTGAGGCAGTAAAGAGAGAGCCTGAGACAGAGAAAGAGGGGGCGAGATAGAGAGAGGGTGAGAGAGAGAGTGAGAGAGAATAAGAGAGAGAGAGAGAGAGAGAGAGAGAGAGAGAGAGAGAGAGAGAGACAGAGACAGAGACAGAGACAGAGACAGAGACAGAGACAGAGACAGAGAGAGAGAGAGAGAGGAGACAGAGCAGAGACAGAGAGAGAGAGAGACAGGACGAAGACAGAGACAGGCGGAGAAGAGACAGAGACAGAGACAGAGACAGAGACAGAGAGAGAGAGAGAGAGAAGAAGGAGAGAAAGAGAGAGAGGACAGGGAGAGAGAGTGAAAGACAGGGTGAGAGACAGTGAAAGACAGAGTGAAAGACAGGGTGAGAGACAGTGAAAGAAGAGACGAGAGAGAGGAGAGAGAGAGAGAGAGGAGAGAGAGAGATGTGGAAGAGAGAGAGACAGTGAGATAGCAGTTCCTCTTGCCTTGTCGAAGAACTCGTGAGAGACGTACGGTCTTGTCGATGTTGGTCTTGGTGTCTTCTACCCTCTGGGAGAAGTCATGCAGGTGGACCCCAGAAGGATCGAACTTTGACCTCGACACCTGCAGCTCGGCTGACGACAAGTCTTCCCAGCGTTCTAGACGTTTCAGCAGCGCCTCGCCTCCCTTACAGTGTTCCTATAGGACAGAACAGACAGTCAACTCTAACCCTTACAGTGCTCCTATTGGACAGAACAGACAGTCAACTCTAACCCTTACAGTGTTCCTATAGGAAACAGAACAGACAGTGTTCCTATAGGAACTCAACTCTCAACCCTTACAGTGTTCCTATAGGACAGAACAGACAGTCAACTCTAACCCTTACAGTGTTCCTATAGGACAGAACAGACAGTCAACTCTAACCCTTACAGTGTTCCTATTGGACAGAACAGACAGTCAACTCTAACCCTTACAGTGTTCCTATAGGACAGAACAGACAGTCAACTCTAACCCTTACAGTGTTCCTATAGGACAGAACAGACAGCAACTCTCAACCCACAGTGTTCCTATAGGACAGAACAGACAGTCAACTCTAACCCTTAGTGTTCCTATTGGACAGAACAGACAGTCAACTCTAACCCTTACAGTGTTCCTATAGGACAGAACAGACAGTCAACTCTAACCCTTACAGTGTTCCTATAGGACAGAACAGACAGTCAACTCTAACCCGTACAATGTTCCTATAGGACAGAACAGACAGTCAACTTTAACCCTTACAGTGCTCCTATTGGACAGAACAGACAGTCAACTCTAACCCTTACAGTGTTCCTATAGGACAGAACAGACAGTCAACTCTAACCCGTACAATGTTCCTATAGGACAGAACAGACAGTCAACTTTAACCCTTACAGTGCTCCTATTGGACAGAACAGACAGTCAACTCTAACCCTTACAGTGCTCCTATAGGACAGAACAGACAGTAACTCTATAGCTCACACACAACCCTATAGGATTGTGAAATGTTTACTCTTAACATTACTTAACACCTCTGAACAAAATGTTGGCAGTCAATCTCTTTTGTGTTCACACAGCAAAGACCTTTGACGTCGTATAGCCACTCAGCCTTTGTTAAAATACTCCAAACCTGAAGGTGGCAGTAGTGTTGTTTGGCATCTCATGTCCGTGTTATTAGCTTAGCTTATGGTCTAGATTCCAATGTTAAATACTAGCTATGCTAATGTTGCTACAGTAGTGTTGTTTTACATCGCATGTCTGTGTTATTAGCTTAGCTTATGGTCTAGATTCCAATGTTATCTAGCTAGCTATGCTAATGTTGCTACAGTAGTGTTGTTTGGCACGCATGTCTGTGTTATTAGCTTAGCTTATGGTCTAGATTCAATGTTATCTAGCTAGCTATGCTAATGTTGCTACAGTAGTGTTGTTTGGCAGTGTGTTGTTTATTAGCTTAGCTTATGGTCTAGATTCCAATGTTATCTAGCTAGCTAGCTATGCTAATGTTGCTACAGTAGTGTTGTTTGGCATCGCATGTTGTGTTATTAGCTTAGCTTATGGTCTAGATTCCAATGTTATCTAGCTAGTTATGCTAATGTTGCTACAGTAGTGTTGTTTGGCATCGCACGTCTGTGTTATTAGCTTAGCTTATGGTCTAGATTCCAATGTTATCTAGCTAGTTATGCTAATGTTGCTATTGTATAAAGCCCCTGTAGATAACATGTCTGATCCTTATTAGCTAGATATGGTCTAGAAATTCCAACGTTAGATCTAGCTATCTAGCTAGCTGCGCTAATGTTGCTATTTTGTATAAAGCCCCTGCAGATAACAGCCAGATCCCACAGCTAGATAACTAAAAACAACTAAATTCACACTCCATGAGCGCATTGACTGCCACCGGCAGCCCCATATTTAATGTTTAGCTAACTAACGTTATTGCATTATTTGGTTGTTAGCGCAACATGGCCATTTTAATGTAAGTTAGCTAAGGACACTGCACTAAGTCGGTTAGCTAATTGACAGGTGGTTGTTAGCTAGCATGGAAACTAATCCATGTGATTGTTAGCTATAGTGTCAATACTAGCCAGTATTGCCATTATAATGTGGTTGTTAGCTAGCATGTGGTTGTTAGCCATTTATAATGTGGTTGTTAGCTAGCATGGCCATTATAATGTGGTTGTTAGCTAGCATGGCATTATAATGTGGTTGTTAGCTAGCATGGCCATTATAATGTGGTTGTTAGCTAGCATGGCCAGTGGTTGTTAGCTAGCATGGCCATTATAATGTGGTTGTTAGCTAGCATGGCCATTATAATGTGGTTGTTAGCTAGCATGGCCATTATAATGTGGTTGTTAGCTAGCATGGCCATTATAATGTGGTTGTTAGCTAGGCATTATAATGTGGTTGTTAGCCATTTATAATGTGGTTGTTAGCTAGCATGGCCATTATAATGTGGTTGTTAGCTAGCATGGCCATTATAATGTGGTTGTTAGCTAGCATGGCCATTATAATGTGGTTGTTAGCTAGCATGGCCATTATAATGTGGTTGTTAGTTAGCTTGTTAGAGCATGGCCATTATAATGTGGTTGTTAGCTAGCATGGCCATTATAATGTGGTTGTTAGCTAGCATGGCCATTATAATGTGGTTGTTAGCTAGCATGGCCATTATAATGTGGTTGTTAGCTTGGCCATTATGTGGTAGCTAGCACATATTATAATGCCATTATAATAATGTGGTTGTTAGCTAGCATGGCCATTATAATGTGGTTGTTAGCTAGCATTATAATGGCCATTATATATGTGGTTGTTAGCTAGCATGGCCATTATAATGTGGTTGTTAGCTAGCATGGCCATTATAATGTGGTTGTTAGCTAGCATGGCCATTATAATGTGGTTGTTAGTTAGCCATTATAATGTGGTTGTTAGCTAGCATGGCCATTATAATGTGGTTGTTAGCTAGCATGGGCCATTATAATGTGGTTGTTAGCATGGCCATTATAATGTGGTTGTTAGCTAGCATGGTCATTATAATGTGGTTGTTAGCTAGCATGGCCATTATAATGTGGTTGTTAGCTAGCATGGCCATTATAATGTGGTTGTTAGCTAGCATGGCCATTATAATGTGGTTGTTAGCTAGCATGGCCATTATAATGTGGTTGTTAGCATTATAATGTGGTTGTTAGCTAGCATGGCCATTATAATGTGGTTGTTAGCTACATGGCCATTATAATGTGGTTGTTAGCTAGCATGGCCATTATAATGTGGTTGTTAGCTAGCATGGCCATTATAATGTGGTTGTTAGCTAGCATGGCCATTATAATGTGTTTGTTAGCTAGCATGGCCATTATAATGTGGTTGTTAGCTAGCATGGCCATTATAATGTGGTTGTTAGCTAGCATGGCCATTATAATGTGGTTGTTAGCTAGCATGGCCATTATAATGTGGTTGTTAGCTAGCATGGCCATTATAATGTGGTTGTTAGCTAGCATGGAGGTAGTATTTAGTGTTTGTGTGCATTGTGTCTGTGCACGATCCCATAGTCTACATTATGAAGTGATACATGTAACCGTGGATGTCAGTCAGACAGCCAGTCAGTCGACCAGTCAGTCAGTCAGACAGCCAGTCAGCCAGCCAGTCAGACAGTCAGTCAGTCAGTCAGCCAGTCAGTCGACCAGTCAGTCAGTCAGACAGCCAGTCAGCCAGCCAGTCAGACAGTCAGTCAGCCAGTCAGACAGTCAGCCAGCCAGTCAGACAGTCAGACAGTCAGTCAGCCAGTCAGTCAGTCAATCAGTCAGTCAGAGGTACCTACGTAAGCAGCAGTGTAGAAGGAGAGAGAGACAGTCAGCCAGTCAGCCAGTCAGTCAGTCAATCAGTCAGTCAGTCAGAGGTACCTACGTAAGCAGCAGTGTAGAGAGAGACAGCCAGTCAGCCAGTCAGTCAGCCAGTCAGACAGCCAGCCAGTCAGACAGCCAGTCAGCCAGCCAGCCAGCCAGTCAGCCAGCCAGTCAGCCAGCCAGTCAACCAGTCAGTCAGCCAACCAGTCAGTCAGTCAGTCAGAGGTACCTATGTAGGCAGCAGTGTAGAAGGAGAGAGAGACAGCCAGTCAGCCAGCCAGTCAGTCAGTCAGCCAGTCAGCCAGCCAGTCAGTCAGCCAGCCAGCCAGCCAGTCAGTCAGTCAGCCAACCAGCCAGCCAGTCAGTCAGAGGTACCTACGTAAGCAGCAGTGTAGAAATCTCTGAAGAGGGTCTGTTTCCTGTGCAGCTGCTCCAGAGAATCCTCCAGCTCTCCGAGCGTTCTCAGACGACTCTCCAACCTCCTCAATCCAGTCACTCACCTGCACGTACGCACACACACACACACACACACACACACACACACACACACACACACACACACACACACACACACACACACACACACACACACACACACACACACACACACACACACACACACACACACACACACACACACACAAATCCTTAGGAACGGGGTCATGAATAGAAGGTCAATATGTTACTATTCCCTCTACTCCTCCAGGTCTCCGTTCTCAGACGACTCTCTCCTACTTTTATTATACCGGTACACAGATCTATCTACTGATAACAAATGTTTATTTTGGGACTGTTCTTATGTCAGAAGATGTTGGAGTCCCAGCCCCTATCCCCTAACACCCAGCCCCCTATACCCAGCCCTATACCCCAGCCCTATACCCCAGCCCTATACCCAGCCCTAACACAGCCCTATACCCAGCCCTAACACCCAGCCCTATACCCAGCCCTATACCCAGCCCTAACACCCAGCCCTATCCCCTATCCCCTAACACCCAGCCCTAACACCCAGCCCTATACCCAGCCCTATACCCAGCCCTATACCCAGCCCTATACCCAGCCCTAACACCCAGCCCTATCCCCTAACACCCAGCCCTATACCCCATCTCTATACCCCAGCCCTATACCTAGCCCTATACCCAGCCCTATACCCCATCCCTATACCCAGCCCTATACCCCATCCCTATACCCCATCCCTATACCTCATCCCTATACCCAGCCCTATACCCAGCCCTATACCCAGCCACAGCCCTATACCCAGCCCTATACCCCATCCGTTTACCCAGCCCTATACCCCAGACCTATATCCAGCCCTATACCCAGCCCTATACCCCAGACCTATACCCAGCCCTATACCCAGCCCTATACCCCAGACCTATACCCAGCCCTATACCCCATCCCTATACCCCATCCCTATACCCAGCCCTATACCCAGCCCCTAACACCCAGCCCTATACCCAGCTCTATACCCCAGCCCTATACCCAGCCCTAACACCCAGCCCTATACCCTATACCCCATCCCTATACCCAGCCCTAGCCCTAACACCCAGCCCTATACCCTATACCCCATCCCTATACCCCATCCCTATATCCATCCCTATACCCCAGCCCTATAACCAGCCCTATAACCAGCCCTATACCCAGCCCTATTCCCAGCCCTATACCCCAGCCCTATACCCCAGCCCCTAACACCCATCCCTATACCCAGCCCTATACCCCAGCCGTAACACCCAGCCCTATTCCCAGCCCTATACCATAGCCCTAACACCCAGCCCTATACCCTAGCCCTAACACCCAGCCCTATACCCCAGCCCTATACCCTAGCCCTAACACCCAGCCCTAACACCCAGCTCTAACACCCAGCCCTATACCCCAGCCCTAACACCCAGCTCTAACACCCAGCCCTATACCCCAGCCCTGTACCCAACCCTATACCCCAACCCTATACCCCAGCCCTATACCCCAGCCCTGTACCCCAGCCCTATACCCAGCCAAATACCCCAACCGTATACCCAGCCCTATACCCCATCCCTATACCCAGCCCCTATCCCCTAACACCCAGCCCTATACCCCAGCCCTATACCCCAACCCTATACCCCAACCCTGTACCCCAGCCCTGTACCCCAGCCCTATACCCCAGCCCTATACCCCAGCCCTATACCCCAGCCCTGTACCCCAGCCCCTATACCCCAGCCCTATTCCCCAGCCCTGTACCCTATACAGCCCTATTCCCAGCCCTTACCCAGCCCTATACCCCAGCACTAACACCCAGCCCTATACCCCAGCCCTATACCGAGCCCTATACCCCAGCCCGAACACCCAGCCCCTCTCACCTCCTTGAATCCCTGCTCCAGACTCTTGAACTCCATGATAAAGTCCAGTTCCTGAGTGCGTTGGTTGGACAGCATCACCAGCTTGTGAACCAGCTCATCCACCTGATCGTACAGACCAGCCACAACCTCTACGGCATCTCTGGAGGGACACACAGAGAGAGACAGTCCTTTAGACTTCCAGCAGGACAGATAGAGGCAGGCTCCTTTAGACTTCTCTACGGCATCTCTGGAGGGACACACAGAGAGAGAGATAGTCCTTTTTAGACTTCTCTACGGCATCTCTGGAGGGACACACAGAGAGAGAGACAGTCCTAAAGACTTCTACGGCATCTCTGGAGGGACACACAGAGAGAGAGATAGTCCTTTAGACTTCTCTACGGCATCTCTGGAGGGACACACAGAGAGAAAGACAGTCCTTTAGACTTCCAGCAGGACAGATAGAGGCAGGCTCCTTTAGAAGACAGTACAGTAGTTCCTCAGTCCAATACAACTTTTCCTTGCACAGTAGAAACAAGACACTTTCAGCTAGGATAGACTCTCTTGACTCAGACGACAGCTAAGATAGAGTCCCTTGACTCAGACGACAGCTAGGAAAGAGTCCCTTGACTCAGACGACAGCTAGGATAGACTCTCGTGACTCAGAGGACAGCTAGGATAGAGTCCCTTGACTCAGACGACAGCTAGGATAGACTCGTGACTCAGAGGACAGCTAGGATAGACTCTCTTCACTCAGACGACAGCTAGGAGAGACTCGTGACTCAGAGGACAGCTAGTAAAGACTCTCTTCACTCAGAGGACTATCTTTCACCAAAATCAAACTTCTGATTTTGAACTGTAGAAGAAAGATGTGATTGTATTGTTGACCGTTCCTCTCTGAAGAAAAGCAAATATTCCCCTCGTGTCTTTAGTTGATGCTAGTCAGAGCCTGTGGTACTACTGTACACTGTGGTCATCACTGACATGGACTGACAGAGCAGGCTGACATCTCATTGGATCACCAGTTGAATTGATTGACATGGGGTGGATGTGTTGATTGAGTTGAGGAATGAGAGATAGAGATTTGATTGGATGAGCTGGTCTGAGTGACAGAGCAGAGTGTGTGTACTCTACCGTGTCTATCTATCTATCTGCTTCCTTGTCCGTTGTGTGTGTGTGTGTGTGTGTGTGTGTGTGTGTGTGTGTGTGTGTGTGTGTGTGTGTGTGTGTGTGTGTGTGTGTGTGTGTGTGTGTGTGTGTGTGTGTGTGTGTGTGTGTGTGTGTGTGTGTGTGTGTGTGTGTGGCGCGCGTGTGTGTGTGGCGCGCGTGTGTGTGTGGCGCGCGTGTGTGTGTGGCGCGCGTGTGTGTGTGGCGCGCGTGTGTGTGTGGCGCGCGTGTGTGTGTGGTTAAGGAAGCATTAGCTCAGGGCTCCAGCAGCAGACACTGACTGAGTGCATTGTGAGGGAAGCCTGGGATGAAGCCCGGGTCGATGACTACAACATGACATCATGGCCTCTAGCTCTACTGTAGTCCAGTATTACAGGACACTGCATTGTCCTCACGTTATACTGTACAGCCATACTCTGTTTCCCCCTACAGTTAGACCAACTCACACACACTACAGTTAGACCAACTCACGTTATACTGTACAGCCATACTCTGTTTCCCCTACAGTTAGACCAACTCACGTTATACTGTACAGCCATACTCTGTTTCCCCTACAGTTAGACCAACTCACACACACAACAGTTAGCCCAACTACAGCCATACTCTGTTTCACACACACAACAGTTAGACCAACTCACACACAACAGTTAGCCCAACTCACACACACACACAACAGTTAGCCCAACTCACACACAACAGTTAGCCCAACTCACACACACACACACTACAGTTAGACCAACTCACACACAACAGTTAGCCCAACTCACACACACACACACTACAGTTAGACCAACTCACACACAACAGTTAGCCCAACTCACACACACACACAGTTAGACCAACACACACAGTTAGACCAACTCACACACAACAGTTAGCCCAACTCTCACACACACACACTACAGTTAGACCAACTCACACACACAACAGTTAGACCAACACACACACACAACAGTTAGACCAACTCACACACAACAGTTAGACCAACTCACACACACACACACACAGTTAGACCAACTCACACACACACACAGTTAGCCCAACTCACACACACACAACAGTTAGACCAACTCACACACACACACAGTTAGACCAACTCACACAGTTAGACCAACTCACACACAGTTAGACCAACTCACACACACACAACAGTTAGACCAACTCACACACACACAACAGTTAGCCCAACTCACACACACACAACAGTTAGACCAACTCACACACACACAACAGTTAGACCAACACACACACACAACAGTTAGACCAACACACACACACAACAGTTAGCCCAACTCACACACACACAACAGTTAGCCCAACTCACACACACACAACAGTTAGCCCAACTCACACACACACACACACACACAACAGTTAGCCCAACTCACACACACACACAACAGTTAGCCCAACTCACACACAACAGTTAGACCAACACACACACAACAGTTAGCCCAACTCACACACACAACAGTTAGCCCAACACACACACAACAGTTAGACCAACTCACACACACAACAGTTAGCCCACATGTGTCATTGTGATGACCTGAAACATTTAAACATCTTTGTAGAACATAAAGATCAGCAGGGTGTTTCTATTGGAGAACCTCCTTTAACTGAGGACAATCAGAATGGACCGTCACACACTCTGCAGGTAGACTAGTGGTTAGAGTGGAGGGGCGGCAGGTAGACTAGTGGTTAGAGGGAGGGGAGGCAGGTAGACTAGTGGTTAGAGTGGAGGGATGGGAGGGTAGACTAGTGGTTAGAGTGGAGGGGCGGCAAGTAGACTAGTGGTTAGAGTGGAGGGACGGCAGGTAGACTAGTGGTTAGAGTGGAGGGCGGCAGGTAGACTAGTGGTTAGAGGGAGGGGCGGCAGGTAGACTAGTGGTTAGAGTGGAGGGGCGGCAGGGTAGACTAGTGGTTAGAGTGGAGGGGTGGCAGGTAGTCTAGTGGAGTTAGTGGTTAGTGGAGGGACGGCAGGTAGACTAGTGGTTAGAGTGGAGGGGTGGAGGGACGGCAGGTAGCCTAGTGGTTAGAGTGGAGGGGGCGGCAGGTAGCCTAGTGGTTAGAGTGGAGGGGCAGGTAGACTAGTGGTTAGAGTGGAGGGGCGGCAGGGTAGCCTAGTGGTTAGAGTGGAGGGACGGCAGGTAGACTAGTGGTTAGAGTGGAGGGGCGGGGCTGGATCTCTGTGTGCTCCTCAGTCTGGTCTCTGTGTGTCTCCTCAGTCTGGATCTCTGTGTGTCTCCAGTCTGGATCTCTGTGTGTCTCCTCAGTCTGGATCTCTGTGTGTCTCCTCAGTCTGGATCTCTGTGTGTCTCCTCAGTCTGGATCTCTGTGTGTCTCCTCAGTCTGGATCTCTGGTGCGGGGTGTGTCTCCTCAGTCTGGATCTCTGTGTGTCTCCTCAGTCTGGATCTCTGTGTGTCTCCTCAGTCTGGATCTCTGTGTGTCTCCTCAGTCTGGATCTCTGTGTCTCTCAGTCTGGATCTCTGTGTGTCTCCTCAGTCTGATCTCTGTGTGTCAGTCTGGATCTCTGTGTGTCTCCTCAGCTACGACCTGGGGCCTTATAGGACAGAGGGAAGCTTCATATGGAGATCACTGAGAGTTGTAGAGATGACCTTGACTACAATGCAGACCAGGTCTCTCTGTTGTCACTTCTCCTTCAGCTGACCAGAACCAGTCCCTCACTGTCTCTGTTGTCACTTCTCCTTCAGCTGACCAGAACCAGAACAAGTCTCTCTGTTGTCACTTCTCCTTCAGCTGACCAGAACCAGAACCAGTCCCTCAGTCTCTGTTGTCACTTCTCCTTCAGATGACCAGAACCAGAACCAGTCCTCAGTCTCTCTGTTGTCACTTCTCCTTCAGATGACCAGAACCAGACCAAGTCCCTCTGTCTCTCTGTTGTCACTTCTCCTTCAGCTGACCAGAACCAGACTTCCCTTCAGCTGACCAGAACCAGACCAAGTCCCTCTGTCTCTCTGTTGTCACTTCTCCTTCAGCTGACCAGAACCAGAACCAGACCAAGTCCCTCAGTCTCTCTGTTGTCATGTCTCCACTTCTCCTTCCTGTCGTTCTCTCTTATCTCCTCATAAAGCCCTGACTTCCTCCAAAACAAGAGTCTCTTCTCTCCTCTGACACAGGTCCTTTAAGACTGACAATCAAAGACACAACACACAAATAAAGCATTTCTCTCGGCCAACCCCACCAGCACAGCAAAATACACATATCAACAGCATTTATCTGCAAAGCCCCAGAAGTTAGGAACTAGAGGGAAATATTCCACCCCCCCATTTTTGAGTGAGTTGGAAATGCCCTCTAGTCAGGAGCAGGTAGGGAGAGTACATTCCTGAGCAATGGGAGGGGTGTGGCGGGCAGAGCCTGGGGTGACAGAGAGGGGTTAGTCACAGGAAGGAAGTAGACTGAATCACATCATGACATAACAGCAGGGGGAAGCCCTGCTAGCTGGTGACAACAGACACAGGCTGGGTCCCCAATGACTGCCTATAGGTGTAGACATAACAGCAGGGGAAGCCCTGCTAGCTGGTGACAACAGACACAGGCTGGGTCCCTAATGACTGCCTATAGGTGTAGACATAACAGCAGGGGGAAGCCCTGCTAGCTGGTGACAACAGACACAGGCTGGGTCCCTAATGACTGCCTATAGGTGTAGACATAACAGCAGGGGGAAGCCCTGCTAGCTGGTGACAACAGACACAGGCTGGGTCCCTAATGACTGCCTATAGGTGTAGACATAACAGCAGGGGGAAGCCCTGCTAGCTGGTGACAACAGACACAGGCTGGGTCCCTAATGACTGCCTAGGTGTAGACATAACAGCAGGGGAAGCCCTGTTAGCTGGTGACAACAGACACAGGCTGGGTCCCTAATGACTCCCTATAGGTGTAGACATAACAGGAGACATGAAGACATAACAGGAGACATGAAGACAACAGAACAATATTAACTAGAGCTTGAATAAAGACCAGACACCTTAGATTAGAGACAGGAGTAGAGAGAGAGAGACACAGAGAGAGAGAGCGAGAGAGACACACAGAGAGAGAGAGCGAGAGAGAGAGACACACAGAGAGAGAGAGCGAGACACAGAGAGAGAGAGCGAGAGAGACACACAGAGAGAGAGAGCGAGAGTGAGAGACACACAGAGAGAGAGCGAGAGAGACACACAGAGAGAGAGCGAGAGAGACACACACAGAGAGAGAGCGAGAGAGACACACACAGAGAGAGAGAGAGAGAGAGAGAGAGAGAGAGAGAGAGAGAGAGAGAGAGAGAGAGAGAGAGAGAGAGAGAGACACACAGAGAGAGAGCGAGACACAGAGAGAGAGCGAGACACAGAGACACACAGAGAGAGAGCGAGAGACACACAGAGAGCGAGAGAGAGACAGAGAGAGAGAGAGCGAGAGAGAGAGACACAGAGAGAGAGAGAGCGAGAGAGAGAGACACACAGAGAGAGAGAGCGAGAGAGACACAGAGAGAGAGAGCGAGAGAGACACAGAGAGAGAGAGCGAGAGAGATATGTGTCAACAGCAACCTTGGGAAAATCCTCTGCATTATCATTAACAGCACACTCGTACATTTCCTCAGTGAAAACAATGTACTGAGCACATGTCAAATTGGCTTTTTACCAAATTACCGTACGACAGACCACGTATTCACCCTGCAAACCCTAATTAATAAACAAACAAACAAGCTTTTGACTCAATTTGACATGAGGGTCTTCTATACAAACTGATGGAAAGTGGTGTTGGGGGGAAAAACATGTACACAAACAACAAGTGTGCGGTTAAAATAGGCAAAAAAAGCACACATTTCTTCCCACAGGGCCGTGGGGTGAGACAGGGATGCAGCTTGAGCCCCACCCTCTTCAACATATATATACCAATGAATTGACGAGGTCACTAGACAGGGTGCAGCTTGAGCCCCACCCTCTTCAACACATATATATATACCAATGAATTGACGAGGTCACTAGACAGGATGCAGCTTGAGCCCCACCCTCTTCAATATATATATACCAATGAATTGACGAGGTCACTAGACAGGGATGCAGCTTGAGCCCCACCCTCTTCAATATATATATACCAATGAATTGACGAGGTCACTAGACAGGGATGCAGCTTGAGCCCCACCCTCTTCAATATATATATACCAATGAATTGACGAGGGTACTAGACAGGGATGCAGCTTGAGCCCCACCCTCTTCAATATATATATATACCAATGAATTGACGAGGGTACTAGACAGGGATGCAGCTTGAGCCCCACCCTCTTCAATATATATATATACCAATGAATTGACGAGGGCACTAGAACATTCCTCAACAGTTCTCTGTCCCAGTGAACCACCCCTGGATCCAGATGGAGATGTATTGGGCCACTTATACTGACAAACAAATGAGGAGAGAGGGGGAGGAGAGGAGAGAGAGGGGAAATGGAGGAGAGGAGAGAGGAGAAATGGAGGAGAGGGAGGTTGGACTAAGGGAGAATATAGAGGAGAGAAGAGAGGGGAAATGGAGGAGAGGAGAGGAGAGGAGAGGAAATGGAGGAGAGGAGAGGAGAGAGAGGGGAAATGGAGGAGAGGAAAGAGAGGGGAAATGGAGGAGAGGAGAGAGAGGGGAAATGGAGGAGAGGAGAGAGGAGAAATGGAGGAGAGGGAGATTGGACTAAGGGAAAATATAGAGGAGAGAAGAGGGGGGAAATGGAGGAGAGGAGAGGAGAGGAGAGGAGAGGAGAGGAGAGGAGAGGAGAGGAGAGGAGAGGAGAGGAGAGGAGAGGAGAGGAGAGGAGAGGAGAAATGGAGGAGAAGAGAAGAGAGGAGAAGAGAAGAGAAGAGAAGAGAGGAGAGGAGAGGAGAGGAGAGGAGAGGAGAGGAGAGGAGGAGAGAGAGGAGAGGAGAGGAGAGGAGGAGAGGAGAGGAGAGGAGAGGAGAGGAGAGGAGAGGAGAGGAGAGGAGAAATGAGGGGGAGAAAGAGAGGGGAAATGGAGGAGAGGAGAGAGGAGAAATGGAGGAGAGGAGAGGAGAGGGGAGGAGAGAGGGGAAATGGAGGAGAGGAAAGAGAGGGGAAATGGAGGAGAGGAGAGAGGAGAAATGGAGGAGAGGGAGGTTGGACTAAGGGAGAATATAGAGGAGAGAAGAGAGGGGAATGGAGGAGAGGAGAGGAGAGGAGAGGAGAGGAGAGGAGAGGAGAAAGGGGAAATGGAGGAGAGGAGAGGAGAGGAGAGGCGAGGAGAGGAGAGGAGAGGAGAGGAGAGGAGAGGAGAGGAGAGGAGAGGAGAGGGGGAAATGGAGGAGAGGAGAGGAGAGGAGAAATGGAGGAGAGGAGAGGAGAGAGGGGAAATGGAGGAGAGGGGAGGAGAGGAGAGACAGGGGAAATGGAGGAGAGGAAAGAGAGGGGAAATGGAGGAGAGGAGAGAGGAGAAATGGAGGAGAGGGAGGTTGGACTAAGGGGCAATATAGAGGAGAGAAGAGAGGGGAAATGGAGGAGAGTAGAGGAGAGAAGAGAGGGGAAATGGAGGAGAGGAGAGGAGAGGAGAGACAGGGGAAATGGAGGAGAGGAAAGAGAGGGGAAATGGAGGAGAGGAGAGAGGAGAAATGGAGGAGAGGGAGGTTGGACTAAGGGGCAATATAGAGGAGAGAAGAGAGGGGAAATGGAGGAGAGGAGAGGAGAGGTGAGACAGGGGAAATGGAGGAGAGGAAAGAGAGGGGAAATGGAGGAGAGAAGAGAGGGGAAATGGAGGAGAGGAGAGGAGAGGAGGGGAGAGGAGAGGAGAGGAGAGGAAATGGAGGAGAGGAGAGGAGAGGAAATGGAGGAGAGGAGAGGAGAGGAGAGGAGAGGAGAGGAGAGGAGAGGAGAGGAGAGGAGAGGAGAGGAGAGGAGAGGGGGGAAATGGAGGAGAGGAGAGGAGAGAGGGGAGAGTAGAGGAGAGGAGAGAGGGGAAATGAAGGAGAGGAGAGG
>NW_025749608.1:0-23737 GCF_021184085.1 Oncorhynchus gorbuscha | reverse complement strand
CAGAACCAGTGGGACCCAGGTAACACTGCCCTAAGGTCTCAGCCCCAGAACCAGTGGGACCCAGCCCCAGGGCAACCAGTGGGACCCAGATAACACTGCCCTAAGGTCTCTCAGCCCCAGAACCAGTGGGATCCAGGTAACACTGCCCTAAGGTCTCTCAGCCCCAGAACCAGTGGGATCCAGGTAACACTGCCCTAAGGTCTCTCAGCCCCAGAACCAGTGGGACCAAGATAACACTACCCTAAGGTCTCTCAGCCCCAGAACATTTACATTACATTTACATTTAAGTCATTTAGCAGACGCTCTTATCCAGAGCGACTTACCAGTGGGACCCAGATAACACTGCCCTAAGGTCTCTCAGCCCCAGAACCAGTGGGACCCAGGTAACACTGCCCTAAGGTCTCTCAGCCCCAGAACCAGTGGGACCCAGGTAACACTGCCCTAAGGCCTCTCAGCCCCAGAACCAGTGGGACCCAGGTAACACTGCCCTAAGGCCTCTTACCCCTCAGTGATAGGCTTGGCACTCAGGTAACACTGCCCTAAGGTCTCTTACCCCTCAGTGATAGGCTTATCACTCAGGTAGACACCACCCTAAGGTCTCTTACCCCTCAGTGTTAGGCTTGTCACTCAGGTTGACACCACCCTAAGGCCTCTTACCCCAGTGATAGGCTTGTCAGTGATAGGCTTGTCACTCAGGTGTACACTGCCCTAAGGTCTCTAGGCCCCAAGAACCACTAGTGGGACCTCAGGTAACACTGGCCTCTTAAGGATCTTGTCACTAGGTTGAGAAAAACCTGACCCCCCTGAGAACCAGTGATAGGCTTGTCACTCAGGTTGACACCACCCTAAGGCCTCTTACCCCTCAGTGATAGGCTTGTCACTCAGGTTGACACCAGGCTGGGATAGGCTTGTCACTCTTGACCCCTAAGGGACCTCTTAGGATAACACCAGGTTGACGTCACTACAACATACCCACCTAAGGGGACTCTCTCAGTGATCAGGCTTGTCACTCAGAACCAGGTCTCTCTTACTTCCCTCAGGAGATAAGATCCTCAGGTTGACACCGCCCTAAGGCCTCTTACCCCTCAGTGATAGGCTTGTCACTCAGGTTGACACCGCCCTAAGGCCTCTTACCCCTCAGTGATAGGCTTATCACTCAGGTTGACACCGCCCTAAGGCCTCTTACCCCTCAGTGATAGGCTTGTCACTCAGGTTGACGCGGCTACGGACGGAATAAGACACCATCTTCTTAAAGGGAACACCAGGCTGTAAAATACTCCATCCACACTTCCAGTCAGATCAACTGTTGAAACACAACATACTGACCATGAACAGAACAACACAAATGAGCTCCTGAAATAACAGAACATTTTATTATTTTCTGGAAAAACTGTCACTTTGCTTCCTTCCACTGTTTTAATGGAGATAAGTTGATGATGTTTTAGAGGCTAATGTATTATTCTGGTAAATAATACTGGTTGTGAACCTAAGTTGAAGAAGACCTACAGCAGCACACTACAACATACTGACCATGAACCTACCAGGGATCTCATCACTACAACATACTGACATCACTACAACATACTGACCATGAACCTACCAGGGATCTCATCACTACAACATACTGACCATGAACCTACCAGGGATCACTACAACATACTGACCATGAACCTACCAGGGACCTCACTACAACATACTGACCATGAACCTACCAGGGATCTCATCCTGCAGAACCTCACTATCAACATACTGACCATGAACCTACCAGGGATCTCACTACAACATACTGACCATGAACCTACCAGGATCTCATCAGCACTACTAAACATACTGACCATGAACCTACCAGGGATCTCATCCTGCAGACCTCACTACAACATACTGACCATGAACCTACCAGGATCTCATCCTGCAGCACCTCACTACAACATACTGACCATGAACCTACCAGGGATCTCATCATCAGAACCTACAAACATACTGACCATGAACCTACCAGGGATCTCATCACTACAACATACTGACCATGAACCTACCAGGGATCTCATCCTGCAGCACATCACAACATACTGACCATGAACCTACCAGGGATCTCATCCTGCAGCACATCACAACATACTGACCATGAACCTACCAGTGATCTCATCCTGCAGAACCTCACTACAACATACTGACCATGAACCTACCAGGATCTCATCCTGCAGAACCTCACTAAACATACTGACCATGAACCTACCAGGGATCTCATCACTACAACATACTGACCATGAACCTACCAGGATCTCTTCATCACTACAACATACTGACCATGAACCTACCAGGGATCTCATCACTACAACATACTGACCATGAACCTACCAGGATCTCATCACTACAACATACTGACCATGAACCTACCAGGACTACAACATACTGACCATGAACCTACCAGGGATCTCATCCTGCAGCACCTCACTACAACATACTGACCATGAACCTACCAGTGATCTCATCCTGCACCTACTACAACATACTGACCATGAACCTACCAGTGATCTCATCCTGCAGCACATCACTACAACATACTGACCATGAACCTACCAGGGATCTCTTCCTGCAGCACCTCACTACAACATACTGACCATGAACCTACCAGGGATCTCAACACTACAACATACTGACCATGAACCTACCAGGGATCTCATCACTACAACATACTGACCATGAACCTACCAGGGATCTCAACACTACAACATACTGACCATGAACCTACCAGGGATCTCATCACTACAACATACTGACCATGAACCTACCAGGGATCTCGTCCTGCAGCACATCACTTTCCACCAACAGAAAGAACAACGCCGTACTCTTTGCCTGACTGGACTCTGTCTAACTGAGCTCAATGTTTACCTAACCAGTATGATTCATTGTGACTGGGCTACAGTACAGTCCTCTGGCCAGGGTTACTGGGTCTGAGTGAAGTACAGGATGTCCCAGAGAGAGCCATGTTCCTGTCTGAACACCCCAGATGTCAACAGCCCAGAACCCTTTAATGAGAGGAAATGAGGGTTTAATGAGCAAATCGAGGAGAGACGTAACTAGCTGTCTGCTTGGAAATGAGTTTCATACAGAGAGAAGCACAGTTCTGGACAATATGTTACTGACCCCATTTACCATAAAGCCCAGCATTTTGGTCTGGTGGGCGTTTTCTGTACGTACAACATGTCTCTCATGACAACAGGCAACAGGTTGCTGTTAAACGGGATGAGTTGGGGGGTACTCGTGATAATATTAAGTGATCTTGATAAAGTCTTCACTACTGTGGATAAGAGACTACATGTGGCAGGTAGCAAATCATTTCCCACAAAATCAAGTGGATCATTTTATTTCATTTTCCATCTGGTCTGCATCTGTAAATGACTCTGGTATGGCAGACTCCCCTCAGCGTGAGAGAGAAGTGACAGTGTCATTATACACACCTCTAGTAGCCTAGTGATTAGAGCGTTGGGCCAGTAACCGAAAGGTTGCTGGATCAAATCCCTGAGCAGACAAGGTAAAAAATCTGTCGTTCTGCCCATGAACAAGGCAGTTAACCCTCTGTTCCCCGAAGACGTGAATGTCAATTAAGACAGCCCCCTCCCCACTCTATAATGATAGACAGCCCCCCCTCCCCGCTCTATAATGATAGACAGCCCCCCCTCCCCGCTCTATAATGATAGACAGCCCCCTCCCCGCTCTATAATGATAGACAGCCCCCCCCCCCCACTCTATAATGATAGACAGCCCCCTCCCCACTCTATAATGATAGACCCCCCCCTCCCCACTCTATAATGATAGACAGACCCCCTCCCCGCTCTATAATGATAGACAGCCCCCTCCCCCCACTCTATAATGATAGACAGCCCCCCTCCCCCCGCTCTATAATGATAGACAGCCCCCTCCCTCTATAATGATAGACTCTATAATGATAGACAGCCCCCTCCCCACTCTATAATGATAGACAGCCCCCTCCCCGCTCTATAATGATAGACAGCCCCCCCACTCCCCCCTCCCCACTCTATAATGATAGACAGCCCCCCTCCCCGCTCTATAATGATAGACAGACCCCCTCCCCACTCTATAATGATAGACAGACCCCCCCCCCCGCTCTATAATGATAGACAGACCCCCTCCCCCGCTCTATAATGATAGACAGACCCCCTCCCCACTCTATAATGATAGACAGACCTGTCCCCACTCTATAATGATAGACAGCCCCCTCCCCGCTCTATAATGATAGACAGCCCCCTCCCCCACTCTATAATGATAGACAGACCCCCTCCCCGCTCTATAATGATAGACAGACCCCCTCCCCGCTCTATAATGATAGACAGCCCCCCTCCCCTCTATAATGATAGACAGACCCCCCCCCCGCTCTATAATGATAGACAGCCCCCCTCCCCCGCTCTATAATGATAGACAGACCCCCTCCCCGCTCTATAATGATAGACAGCCCCCTCCCCACTCTATAATGATAGACAGCCCCCCTCCCCGCTCTATAATGATAGACAGACCCCCTCCCCACTCTATAATGATAGACAGACCCCCTCCCCGCTCTATAATGATAGACAGACCCCCCCCCGCTCTATAATGATAGACAGACCCCCTCCCCGCTCTATAATGATAGACAGCCCCCCTCCCCTCTATAATGATAGACAGACCCCCTCCCCGCTCTATAATGATAGACAGACCCCCCCCCCAGACCCCCTCCCCATCTAATGATAGACAGCCCCCTCCCCACTCTATAATGATAGACAGCCCCCTCCCCACTCTATAATGATAGACAGCCCCCTCCCCGCTCTATAATGATAGACAGCCCCCCTCCCCGCTCTATAATGATAGACAGACCCCCTCCCCGCTCTATAATGATAGACAGACCCCCTCCCCACTCTATAATGATAGACAGCCCCCCTCCCCACTCTATAATGATAGACAGACCCCCTCCCCACTCTATAATGATAGACAGCCCCCTCCCCGCTCTATAATGATAGACAGCCCCCTCCCCCTCTATAATGATAGACAGCCCCCTCCCCGCTCTATAATGATAGACAGCCCCCTCCCCGCTCTATAATGATAGACAGACCCCCTCCCCGCTCTATAATGATAATGATAGACAGACCCCCTCCCCACTCTATAATGATAGACAGCCCCCCCCCCGCTCTATAATGATAGACAGCCCCCTCCCCACTCTATAATGATAGACAGCCCCCTCCCCACTCTATAATGATAGACAGACCCCCTCCCCACTCTATAATGATAGACAGCCCCCTCCCCACTCTATAATGATAGACAGCCCCCCTCCCCACTCTATAATGATAGACAGACCCCCTCCCCCGCTCTATAATGATAGACAGCCCCCTCCCCACTCTATAATGATAGACAGCCCCCCCCTCCCACTCTATAATGATAGACAGCCCCCCCCCCACTCTATAATGATAGACAGACCCCCTCCCACTCTATAATGATAGACAGCCCCCTCCCCACTCTATAATGATAGACAGCCCCCCTCCCCGCTCTATAATGATAGACAGACCCCCTCCCCACTCTATAATGATAGACAGCCCCCTCCCCGCTCTATAATGATAGACAGACCCCCTCCCCGCTCTATAATGATAGACAGCCCCCTCCCCACTCTATAATGATAGACAGCCCCCCCCCGCCTATAATGATAGACAGACCCCCTCCCGGCTCTATAATGATAGACAGCCCCCCTCCCCCCTCTATAATGATAGACAGCCCCCTCCCTATAATGATAGACAGCCCCTCCCCGCTCTATAATGATAGACAGACCCCCCTCCCCGCTCTATAATGATAGACAGACCCCCTCCCCGCTCTATAATGATAGACAGACCCCCTCCCCGCTCTATAATGATAGACAGACCCCCCCCCCGCTCTATAATGATAGACAGCCCCCTCCCCGCTCTATAATGATAGACAGCCCCCTCCCCGCTCTATAATGATAGACAGCCCCCTCCCCCGCTCTATAATGATAGACAGCCCCCCCCCGCTCTATAATGATAGACAGCCCCCCCTCCCCGCTCTATAATGATAGACAGCCCCCCCTCCCCGCTCTATAATGATAGACAGCCCCCCCCGCTCCCCCCCCCCGCTCTATAATGATAGACAGCCCCCTCCCCACTCTATAATGATAGACAGCCCCCTCCCCGCTCTATAATGATAGACAGCCCCCTCCCCACTCTATAATGATAGACAGCCCCCTCCCCCGCTCTATAATGATAGACAGCCCCCTCCCCGCTCTATAATGATAGACAGCCCCCTCCCCACTCTATAATGATAGACAGCCCCCCCCCCCGCTCTATAATGATAGACAGCCCCCTCCCCGCTCTATAATGATAGACAGCCCCCCTCCCCGCTCTATAATGATAGACAGCCCCCCCTCCCCGCTCTATAATGATAGACAGCCCCCCTCCCGCTCTATAATGATAGACAGCCCCCTCCCCGCTCTATAATGATAGACAGCCCCCCCGCTCCCCCCCTCCCCGCTCTATAATGATAGACAGCCCCCCCTCCCCGCTCTATAATGATAGACAGCCCCCTCCCCGCTCTATAATGATAGACAGCCCCCCTCCCCCCTCTATAATGATAGACAGACCCCCTCCCCAGCTCTATAATGATAGACAGCCCCCTCCCCACTCTATAATGATAGACAGACCCCCTCCCCACTCTATAATGATAGACAGCCCCCTCCCCGCTCTATAATGATAGACAGCCCCCTCCCCGCTCTATAATGATAGACAGCCCCCTCCCCCACTCTATAATGATAGACAGACCCCCTCCCCGCTCTATAATGATAGACAGCCCCCTCCCCACTCTATAATGATAGACAGCCCCCTCCCCGCTCTATAATGATAGACAGCCCCCTCCCCCCGCTCTATAATGATAGACAGACCCCCTCCCCGCTCTATAATGATAGACAGCCCCCTCCCCGCTCTATAATGATAGACAGACCCCCTCCCCACTCTATAATGATAGACAGCCCCCTCCCCGCTCTATAATGATAGACAGCCCCCCTCCCCGCTCTATAATGATAGACAGCCCCCTCCCCGCTCTATAATGATAGACAGCCCCCTCCCCACTCTATAATGATAGACAGCCCCCCTCCCCGCTCTATAATGATAGACAGCCCCCCTCCCCGCTCTATAATGATAGACAGCCCCCCTCCCCGCTCTATAATGATAGACAGACCCCCTCCCCGCTCTATAATGATAGACAGCCCCCTCCCCGCTCTATAATGATAGACAGCCCCCTCCCCACTCTATAATGATAGACAGACCCCCTCCCCGCTCTATAATGATAGACAGCCCCCCCCGGCTCCCCGCTCTATAATGATAGACAGCCCCCTCCCCGCTCTATAATGATAGACAGCCCCCTCCCCACTCTATAATGATAGACAGCCCCCTCCCCACTCTATAATGATAGACAGCCCCCCTCCCCTCTCTATAATGATAGACAGCCCCCTCCCCCCCCTCCCGCTCTATAATGATAGACAGCCCCCCTCCCCGCTCTATAATGATAGACAGACCCCCTCCCCACTCTATAATGATAGACAGCCCCCCTCCCGCTCTATAATGATAGACAGCCCCCTCCCCGCTCTATAATGATAGGCAGCCCCCCCCGCTCTATAATGATAGACAGCCCCCTCCCCGCTCTATAATGATAGACAGCCCCCTCCCCACTCTATAATGATAGACAGATAATGATAGACCCCCCTCCCCTCTATAATGATAGACAGCCCCCTCCCACTCTATAATGATAGACAGCCCCCTCCCCGCTCTATAATGATAGACAGCCCCCCCCACTCCCCCCCTCCCCGCTCTATAATGATAGACAGCCCCCCCCTCCCCGCTCTATAATGATAGACAGCCCCCCCCCCCCGCTCTATAATGATAGACAGCCCCCCTCCCCGCTCTATAATGATAGACAGCCCCCCTCCCCGCTCTCTATAATGATAGACAGCCCCCCTCCCCGCTCTATAATGATAGACAGCCCCCTCCCCGCTCTATAATGATAGACAGCCCCCTCCCCGCTCTATAATGATAGACAGCCCCCTCCCCGCTCTATAATGATAGACAGCCCCCCTCCCCGCTCTATAATGATAGACAGACCCCCTCCCCGCTCTATAATGATAGACAGCCCCCTCCCCGCTCTATAATGATAGACAGCCCCCTCCCCGCTCTATAATGATAGACAGCCCCCCTCCCCACTCTATAATGATAGACAGCCCCCTCCCCGCTCTATAATGATAGACAGACCCCCTCCCCGCTCTATAATGATAGACAGCCCCCCCCCTCCCCGCTCTATAATGATAGACAGCCCCCTCCCCACTCTATAATGATAGACAGCCCCCTCCCCCCCTCCCCGCTCTATAATGATAGACAGCCCCCCTCCCCTGCTCTATAATGATAGACAGCCCCTCTCCCCGCTCTATAATGATAGACAGACCCCCTCCCCGCTCTATAATGATAGACAGCCCCCTCCCCACTCTATAATGATAGACAGCCCCCCTCCCGCTCTATAATGATAGACAGCCCCCTCCCGCTCTATAATGATAGACAGCCCCCTCCCCACTCTATAATGATAGACAGCCCCCTCCCCACTCTATAATGATAGACAGCCCCCTCCCCGCTCTATAATGATAGACAGCCCCCCTCCCCGCTCTATAATGATAGACAGACCCCCTCCCCACTCTATAATGATAGACAGCCCCCCTCCCCGCTCTATAATGATAGACAGCCCCCTCCCCGCTCTATAATGATAGACTCTATAATCTATAATGATAGACAGACCCTCTATAATGATAGACAGACCTGTATAGAAGCTCCCCTGCTCTATAATGATAGACAGACCCCCTCCCCAGCTCTATAATGATAGACAGACCTGTATAGAAGCTCTATGATAGACAGACCTGAAGCTCTATAATGATAGACAGACCTGTATAGAAGCTATAATGATAGACAGACCTGTATAGAAGCTCTAATGATAGACAGACCTCTAGAAGCTCTATAATGATAGACAGACCTGTATAGAAGCTCTATAATGATAGACAGACCTGTATAGAAGCTCTATGATAGACAGACCTGTATAGAAGCTCTATAATGATAGACAGACCTGTATAGAAGCTCTATGATAGACAGACCTGTATAGAAGCTCTATAATGATAGACAGACCTGTATAGAAGCTCTATGATAGACAGACCTGTATAGAAGCTCTATGATAGACAGACCTGTATAGAAGCTCTATAATGATAGACAGACCTGTATAGAAGCTCTATAATGATAGACAGACCTGTATAGAAGCTCTATGATAGACAGACCTGTATAGAAGCTCTATAATGATAGACAGACCTGTATAGAAGCTCTATAATGATAGACAGACCTATATATAAGCTCTATAATGATAGACAGACCTATATAGAAGCTCTATAATGATAGACAGACCTGTATAGAAGCTCTATGATAGACAGACCTGTATAGAAGCTCTATAATGATAGACAGACCTGACCTGTAAAGACAGACAGACCTAGAAGCTCTATAATGATAGACAGACCTGTATAGAAGCTCTATGACAGACAGACAGACCTGTAGAGAAGCTCTATAATGATAGACAGACCTGTATAGAAGCTCTATGACAGACAGACAGACCTGTAGAGAAGCTCTATAATGATAGACAGACCTGTATAGAAGCTAGAAGCTCTATAATGATAGACAGACCTGTAGAGAAGCTCTATAATGATAGACAGACCTGTATAGAAGCTCTATAATGATAGACAGACCTGTATATAAGCTCTATAAGATAGACAAACAGACCTGTATATAATCTCTATGATACAGACAGACCTGTAGAGAAGCTCTATAATACAGACGGACCTGTGGAGAAGCTCTATGACAGACAGACCTGTAGAGAAGCTCTATGATACAGACAGACAAACCTGTAGAGAAGCTCTATGACAGACAGACTCTAGACAGACAGACTGTAGAGAAGCTCTATGACAGACAGACAGACCTGTAGAGAAGCTCTATGATACAGACAGACCTGTAGAGAAGCTCTATGACAGACAGACAGACCTGTAGAGAAGCTCTATGATACAGACAGACTCTATAATAGACTCTATGATACAGACAGACCTGTAGAGAAGCTCTATGAGAAGCTCTATGATACAGACAGACCTGTGGAGAAGCTCTATAGCAGACAGACCTGTAGAGAAGCTCTATAATACAGACAGACCTGTAGAGAAGCTCTATGACAGAAAGACCTGTAGAGAAGCTCTATAATCTACAGACAGACTCTATAGACAGACCTGTAGCTCTACGACAGACAGACCTGTAGAGAAGCTCTATGATACAGACAGACCTGTGGAGAAGCTCTATAGCAGACAGACCTGTAGAGAAGCTCTATGATACAGACAGACCTGTGGAGAAGCTCTATGATACAGACAGACCTGTAGAGAAGCTCTATAGCAGACAGACCTGTAGAGAAGCTCTATGATAGACAGACATACCTGTAGAGAAGCTCTATAATACAGACAGACCTGTAGAGAAGCTCTATAATACAGACAGACCTGTAGAGAAGCTCTATAATACAGACCGTCCTGTGGAGAAGCTCTATGACAGACAGACAGACAGACCTGTAGAGAAGCTCTATGATACAGACAGACCTGTAGAGAAGCTCTATGACAGACAGGCCTGTAGAGAAGCTCTATGACAGACAGACAGACTTGTAGAGAAGCTCTATAGCAGACAGACCTGTAGAGAAGCTCTATAGCAGACAAACCTGTAGAGAAGCTCTATGATACAGACAGACCTGTAGAGAAGCTCTATGATACAGACAGACAGACTCTGTGTAGAGAAGCTCTATGATACAGACAGATCTGTAGAGAAGCTCTATGAGCAGACAGAAGCTCTATGATAGACAGAAGCTCTATAGCAGACAGACCTGTAGAGAAGCTCTATAGCAGACAGACCTGTAGAGAAGCTCTATAGCAGACAGACCTGTAGAGAAGCTCTATAGCAGACAGACCTGTAGAGAAGTCATAAAGCATGTGCAGACAGAGGTCAGTAGTAAAGAGGAGATGGGATAGCCCCTGTTGAAGCTTACACACACACACACACACACACACACACACACACACACACACACACACACACACACACACACACACACACACACACACACACACACACACACACACACACACACACACACACACACGTGTATCGTAGGAGGTTGGTGGAACCTTAATTGGGGAGGACGGGGCTCGTGGTAATGACTGGAGTGGAATCAGTGGAATGGTGTCAAATACATCATACACATGGTTTCCATGGTTTCCATGTGTTTGACACCATTCCATTTACTCCGTTTCGGACATTATTATGAGCTGGTGTCCTCTCAGCAACCAGTGTGTAAATTACAACTGTCTGTGTTCAGAGATCTTTAAAGAGCAGTAGAGATGACATGCAGCTGTCATAACAGAATCTGTCTGTACATATTAACGTACTGATAGATGAGAGACGAGACACATTTATGCAAACGTCTATCCCCAATAATATAAATTGGATGAAGAACTTTCTAAGTCATGGCAAACAAAGCATGTTCATCTACACTCAGTTCCCAGAAAGCCTTTGGAAAGATATTTGATTGGCCTGTTAGCCCATCAGCTGGTGGTACATCTGCTGCTGGAGTTAACAAGGGAACAATTGTTTTGGGCCGTGTGTGTGTGTGTGTGTGTGTGTGTGTGTGTGTGTGTGTGTGTGTGTGTGTGTGTGTGTGTGTGTGTGTGTGTGTGTGTGTGTGTGTGTGTGTGTGTGTGTGTGTGTGTGTGTGTATGTGTGTGTGTGTGTGATGATGCTCCTCCTCCTCCAGTGCTGAGTTACAGTGGGTATGTTCCCCTGCAGATATCAAAGGGTTCTTTATAACGACGTCCCAGACAGTCACTGGTTCCACAGTCATGTTAATGAGGGAACCTCCACCTGCCGTACACCTCAGCAAACATATTAAACACGTTCTTTAAAGGTAAAGGTAGTACGGAGCTAGCTAGCTGTTTTCAATGCAACAGAAGCACACAGAGCACCATTCAGAAGGACAAGACACCCAGCTGAAAATCATACGGTTTGAATTAATCTACAACAAGGCTCATTCTGTTTCACTGCTGCTGTGATGAGCACGATAATAATAACAAGAGCTCTGGGTTACAGGCAAACGAATAGTCTGACAGCAGAGGGAGAAGGGGAGGGAACAGTAGAGAGGGAGAGAGGGGGGGGAAGAGGGGGGGAGAGGGGGGAAGAGGGGGGAGAGGGGGAGAGGGGGGGGGGAACAGTAGAGAGGGAGAGAGGGGGAGGGAACGGTAGAGAGGGAGAGAGGGGGGAAAGGGAGGGGGGAGAAGGGGGAAGGAAAGGGAGAAGGGGGAGGGAACAGTAGAGAGGGAGAGGGGGGGGAAAGGGAGGGGGGGAGAAGGGGGAAGGAAAGGGAGAAGGGGGAGGGAACAGTAGAGAGGGAGAGAGGGGGGGAGGAGAGGGGGGGGAGGGGGGAGGGAGAGGGGGAGGGAGAGAGGGGAGGGAACGGTAGAGAGGGAGAGAGGGGAGGGAGGGAACAGTAGAGAGGGAGAGAGGGGGAGGGAAAGGGAGAGGGGGGGAAAGGGAGAGAGGGGGGGGAAAGGGAGAGAGGGGGGAGGGAGAGAGGGGGGGGAGAAGGGGGAAGGAAAGGGAGAAGGGGGAGGGAAAGGTAGAGAGGGAGAGAGGGGAGGGAGAAGGGGGAGGGAAAGGGAGAGAGGGAGAGAAAGGTAGAGAGGGAGGGAGGGAGGGAGAGAAAAAGCAGATGCTCTTCAGAGAGCTGTATTGAATTTAACAGGACACTCAGGTTAGCTGTGACCACCAGTAGAACCAGTGGATGTGTCCACAAATGGTCATAGGGCTCTGGTCAAAAGTAGTGCACTACATAGGGAATAGGGTCCCCGTAGGGCTCTGGTCAACAGTAGTGCACTACATAGGGAATAGGGTCCCCGTAGGGCTCTGGTCAAAAGTAGTGCACTATATAGGGAATAGGGTTCCATTTGAATCACAGCATCTGACACAGACGACTAACTCACGGCACAACATATTAAAAAACACAGACAATTCTGAAGTCAGTGGTACTCTGGTGCTCTGTCAGTGGTGCTCTGTCAGTGGTGCTCTGTCAGTGGTGCTCTGTCAGTGGTGCTCTGTCAGTGGTGCTCTGTCAGTGGTGCTCTGTCAGTGGTGCTCTGTCAGTGGTGCTCTGTCAGTGGTGCTCTGTCAGTGGTACTCTGTCAGTGGTACTCTGTCAGTGGTACTCTGTCAGTGGTACTCTGTCAGTGGTACTCTGTCAGTGGTACTCTGTCAGTGGTACTCTGTCAGTGGTACTCTGTCAGTGGTACTCTGTCAGTGGTACTCTGTCAGTGGTATGCACTACGCATATAAACACAGACACGAAACCTTCAAAACTGTATTTTGTTATTTTTAAACCTCTTGCCAATTCACACAAGCTGAGAGATAAAAGCAGGAGACAGTATCACAACAGAGAAGAGCGGTTGTTTTCAACAGCGACTAAAATGGAAAGCCTGGGTTTGTGTAACCTTGGAAAAGGCAGCCTGCTGTCATTTGAGCAAGAGCAGGATCACGCTACCGACATTACTCACAGGTCTCCTTTCTCAACCCGCAGAGCTGCTCAAGTGTACGGCTGTGTCCCAAATGGCACCATATACCCTACATAATGTTGTACTTTAAATGAGCCCTGGTCAAAAGTAGTGCTCTATATAGGGAATAGGGTGCCATTTTGGGAGTCAGCCAGAGCCAAGCAGTGGCAGTCGTCCTAACTTCTGATATACAGCCTTGTTGACCTGTTGCTAGGAACAAGACCAAAACAAGCCTAGGATCACAAACAGCGAGGCTGCTGGGATTCCCAACTTCACCAGTCATTATGAAGTAGAGGGAGGAAGAGAACACTAGTGATGGCTGGGCCAGTCATTATGAAGTAGAGGGAGGAAGGAAGACAACACTAGTGATGACTGGGCCAGTCATTATGAAGTAGAGGGAGGAGGGGAAGACAACACAAGTCATTATGATGGGGAGGAGGGAAGACAACACTGGGCTGGGCCAGTCATTATGAAGTAGAGGGAGGAAGGAGGGGAAGACAACACTAGTGATGACTGGGCCAGTCATTATGAAGTAGAGGGAGGAAGGAGGGGAAGACAACACTAGTGATGACTGGGCCAGTCATTATGAAGTAGAGGGAGGAAGGGAAGACAACACTAGTGATGACTGGGCCAGTCATTATGAAGTAGAGGGAGGAAGGGAAGACAACACTAGTGATGACTGGGCCAGTCATTATGAAGTAGAGGGAGGAAGGGAAGACAACACTAGTGATGGCTGGGCCAGTCATTATGAAGTAGAGGGAGGAAGGGAAGACAACACTAGTGATGGCTGGGCCAGTCATTATGAAGTAGAGGGAGGAAGGGAAGACAACACTAGTGATGGCTGGGCCAGTCATTATGAAGTAGAGGGAGACAACACTAGTGATGGCTGGGCCAGTCATTATGAAGTAGAGGGAGGACAACACTAGTGATGGCTGGGCCAGTCATTATGAAGTAGAGGGAGACAGACACTAGTGATGGCTGGGCCAGTCATTATGAAGTAGAGGAGGAAGACAACACTAGTGATGGCTGGGCCAGTCATTATGAAGTAGAGGGAGGAAGGGAAGACAACACTAGTGATGGCTGGGCTTCATGTTCAGATGATTGTCACCCTTCTTGGTGTGTGAGGTGTGGGGTTGCTGGAGTTAAAAACTCACCCTTCTTGGTGTGTGAGGTGTGGGGTTGCTGGAGTTAAAAACTCACCCTTCTTGGTGTGTGAGGTGTGGGGTTGCTGGAGTTAAAAACTCACCCTTCTTGGTGTGTGAGGTGTGGGGTTGCTGGAGTTAAAAACTCACCCTTCTTGGTGTGTGAGGTGTGGGGTTGCTGGAGTTAAAAACTCACCCTTCTTGGTGTGTGAGGTGTGGGGTTGCTGGAGTTAAAAACTCACCCTTCTTGGTGTGTGAGGTGTGGGGTTTCTGGAGTTAAAAACTCACCCTTCTTGGTGTGTGAGGTGTGGGGTTGCTGGAGATAAAAACTCACCCTTCTTGGTGTGTGAGGTGTGGGGTTGCTGGAGTTAAAAACTCATCCTTCTTGGTGTGTGAGGTGTGGGGTTGCTGGAGTTAAAAACTCACCCTTCTTGGTGTGTGAGGTGTGGGGTTGCTGGAGTTAAAAACTCACCCTTCTTGGTGTGTGAGGTGTGGGGTTGCTGGAGTTAAAAACTCACCCTTCTTGTGTGTGAGGTGTGGGGTTGCTGGAGTTAAAAACTCACCCTTCTTGGTGTGAGCGGTGTGGGGTTGCTGGGGGAGCACAGGGCTGCAGGCCTGTCTCAGGGGTTTGTCGTAGGCCCCACACACCTGGGTGTCTGGGTACAGGGCGCAGGTAAAGTACACTGAGCTCTCATCTCTCACATCAGCCAAGTGGCACAGCTCCTCCTCCTCACAGCCTGAAACACACAGAGAACACCTGAAACACACCTGAAACACACAGAGGACACCTGAAACACACAGAGGACACCTGAAACACACAGAGGACACCTGAAACACACAGAGGACACCTGAAACACACAGAGAACACCTGAAACACACAGAGGACACCTGAAACACACAGAGAACACCTGAAACACACAGAGGACACCTGAAACACACAGAGAACACCTAAAACACACAGAGGACACCTGAAACACACAGAGAACACCTGAAACACACAGAGGACACCTGTAACACACAGAGGACACCTGTAACACACATTATACGAGTGCTAAAGATGAAGGCCATGTGATAGTAGTGAGAAACAACAAAAATATTCAGTGTATGAGATTCAAGGTGAATTGCTTTTGCAAAAGGCAAGCCATGAAGCTGATATATCCTACGTTTCAGACACCACAGCTGAGCCTCCTGTGCAGAGAACTGATGTTTAAAGATCCAGTAGTGCAGGCTGGGGATGTCCCGTTCAGAGTCCACAACAACAGCACTGCTGTCCAGGGTCACAAACGTCTCCTTCACTGCATCTACGGGACGGGATGAGGTACAGCGTAACAAACAGTTGCTTTAGGGTTTGGCTCCTAGTAATAGGAGAATTAAGAAGGCTGAACTAACCCGACAGAACAACTCTGGGGGCTTGTTGTGGGAGGACACTGCTACAGGCTGGGGAGGTCTTGGGACGAGTGGTCATGTCAGACTCTGAAACATGGATCATTTTAGCATGTGAGAAAGAGAAGTCAAGACAACCCAGTAATGTTTATTCAGAAGTACATTGTTTTATAAATCTGCATAAGGAATTAAATGTTCAATACCTTTCCAGAGGTAAATGCCTTGGAACCCAATAATGGTGGCCTGGTAGTCAGTTTTGTTCTTGCTTGATGTTGGCAGAGCTGTATCAGCTGTGAGAGAAACATACTGACCATTACATCACTTCATAAACACTTAGTTACAGAGTAACACTTCATAACCACTTAGTAACAGAGTAACACTTCATAACCACTTAGTTACAGAGTAACACTTCATAACCACTTAGTAACAGAGTAACACTTCATAACCACTTAGTTACAGAGTAACACTTCATAACCACTTAGTTACAGAGTAACACTTCATAACCACTTAGTAACAGAGTAACACTTCATAACCACTTAGTAACAGAGTAACACTTCATAACCACTTAGATACAGAGTAACACTTCATAACCACTTAGTAACAGAGTAACACTTTATAACCACTTAGCTACAGAGTAACACTTCATAACCACTTAGTAACAGAGTAACACTTCATAACCACTTAGTTACAGAGTAACACTTCATAACCACTTAGTTACAGAGTAACACTTCATAACCACTTAGTTACAGAGTAACACTTCATAACCACTTAGTTACAGAGTAACACTTCATAACCACTTAGCTACAGAGTAACACTTCATAACCACTTAGTAACAGAGTAACACTTTATAACCACTTAGCTACAGAGTAACACTTCATAACCACTTAGTAACAGAGTAACACTTCATAACCACTTAGTTACAGAGTAACACTTCATAACCATTTAGTTACAGAGTAACACTTCATAACCACTTAGTTACAGAGTAACACTTCATAACCACTTAGTTACAGAGTAACACTTCATAACAGAGTTACAGAGTAACACTTCATAACCACTTAGTTACAGAGTAACACTTCATAACCACTCAGTTACAGAGTAACACTTCATAACCACTTAGTTACAGAGTAACACTTCATAACCACTTAGTTACAGAGTAACACTTCATAACCACTTAGTTACAGAGTAACACTTCATAACCACTTAGTTACAGAGTAACACTTCATAACCACTTAGTTACAGAGTAACACTTCATAACCACTTAGTTACAGAGTAACACTTCATAACCACTTAGTTACAGAGTAACACTTCATAACCACTTAGTTACAGAGTAACACTTCATAACCACTTAGTTACAGAGTAACACTTCATAACCACTTAGTAACAGAGTAACACTTCATAACCACTTAGTAACAGAGTAACACTTCATAACCACTTAGTAACAGAGTAACACTTCATAACCACTTAGATACAGAGTGACACTTCATAACCACTTAGTAACAGAGTAACACTTCATAACCACTTAGATACAGAGTAACACTTCATAACCACTTAGTTACAGAGTAACACTTCATAACCACTTAGTAACAGAGTAAAACTTCATAACCACTTAGTAACAGAGTAACACTTCATAACCACTTAGTTAGAGAGTAACACTTCATAACCACTTAGTTACAGAGTAACACTTCATAACCACTTAGTAACACTTCATAACCACTTAGTTACAGAGTAACACTTCATAACCACTTAGTTACATAGTAACACTTCATAACCACTTAGTAACACTTCATAACCACTTAGTAACAGAGTAACACTTCATAACCACTTAGTTACAGAGTAACACTTCATAACCACTTAGTTACAGAGTAACACTTCATAACCACTTGGTTACAGAGTAACACTTCATAACCACTTAGTTACAGAGTAACACTTCATAACCACTTAGTAACACTTCATAACCACTTAGTTACAGAGTAACACTTCATAACCACTTAGTTACAGAGTAACACTTCATAACCACTTAGTAACACTTCATAACCACTTAGTAACAGAGTAACACTTCATAACCACTTAGTTACAGAGTAACACTTCATAACCACTTAGTAACAGAGTCATAACACTTCATAACCAGAGTAACACTTCATAACCACTTAGTTACAGAGAGTAACACTTCATAACCACTTAGTTACAGAGAGAGTAACACTTCATAACCACTTAGTTACGGAGTAACACTTCATAACCACTTGGTTACAGAGTAACACTTCATAACCACTTGGTTACAGAGTAACACTTCATAACCACTTAGTTACAGAGTAACACTTCATAACCACTTAGTTACAGAGTAACACTTCATAACCACTTAGTAACACTTCATAACCACTTAGTTACAGAGTAACACTTCATAACCACTTAGTTACAGAGTAACACTTCATAACCACTTAGTAACACTTCATAACCACTTAGTAACAGAGTAACACTTCATAACCACTTAGTTACAGAGTAACACTTCATAACCACTTAGTAACAGAGTAACACTTCATAACCACTTAGTAACACTTCATAACCACTTAGATACAGAGTAACACTTCATAACCACTTAGTAACAGAGTAACACTTCATAACCACTTAGTAACACTTCATAACCACTTAGTAACAGAGTAACACTTCATAACCACTTAGTTACAGAGTAGAGTAACACTTCATAACCACTTAGTTACGGAGTAACACTTCATAACCACTTAGTAACATAGTAACACTTCATAACCACTTAGTTACAGAGTAACACTTCATAACCACTCAGTAACAGAGTAACACTTCCTAACCACTCAGTTACAGAGTAACACTTCATAACCACTCAGTTACAGAGTAACACTTCATAACCACTCAGTTACAGAGTAACACTTCATAACCACTTAGTTACAGAGTAACACTTCATAACCACTTAGTTACAGAGTAACACTTCATAACCACTTAGTTACAGAGTAACACTTCATAACCACTTAGTTACAGAGTAACACTTCATAACCACTTAGTTACAGAGTAACACTTCATAACCACTTAGTTACAGAGTAACACTTCATAACCACTTAGTTACGGAGTAACACTTCATAACCACTTAGTTACAGAGTAAAGTAACACTTCTTTTACCCCCAAATATTTCCAATGGAGATCCTTAATTGAGCTTTTAAGTCCAGGAATAGGTTTAATCTGTGTCTGGGAAACGGTCCTTAAATGTTACGGTAATAGTCTAGGTAGATATCCTTACTGATGTTGAAGTCTTGTCCTCCAAAGTTAAAGATGAACTGTTTCTGCAGTTTATTGTAGGTGACTCCAGCCCCACAGATCCTGTTCGCCTTGGCCAGGCCAGACATCCCAGTCTGCCTCACTGCATAGCAACATGTCTGGGTAGCTCAGCAGACCACACATAATGGTACCTGGACGGACAGAGAGAGACAGAGAGACAGAGAGAAAGAGAGAGAGAGAAAGAGAGAGAAAGAGAGAGAGAAGGAGAGAGGGGGGAGATTTGAAGAATTTAATTGCTCATCAATGATAATATAATATATTGAGATTTACATTGGTTCAGGATGTGCATTGTTTTTTATAAACTGGGTGGTTCGAGCCCTGAATGCTGATTGGCTGTAAGCCGTGGTATATTAGACCATATATCATGGGTATGACAAAATATATATTTGCACTGCTCTAATTAAGTAGGTAACCTGTTTATAATAGCAATAAGGCACCTGGGGAGTTTGTGATATATGGCCAATATAACACGTCTAAGGGCTGTATCTTGGGGCCCCTGAATGACGTTGCGGTCTAAGGCACTGCATCTCAGTGCAAGATGCGTCACTACAGTCCCTGGTTCAATTCCAGGCTGTATCACATCCGGCCGTGATTGGGAGTCCCATAGGGTGGCGCACAATTGGCCCAGCATCGTTCGGGTTTGGCGGGGGAAGGCCGTCATTGTAAATAAGAATTTCTTCTTAACTGACCTGCCTAGTTAAATAAAGGTTAAATAAAATAATTAAAAACAGCCCTTAGTCATGTTATATTGGCCATATACCACACCCCCCTCAGGCCTTATTGATGAAATATCCAACCTATTGGAAATGGGCTAAGATTCAATAAGTGTATGAGCTTCCTCACTAAGCAGCATCACACAATGTGGTTCTGGATGCTGTCTTCACATACGACCACTTAGTAACAGCATCACACAATGTGGTTCTGGATGCTGCCTTCACATACGACCACTTAGTAACAGCATCACACAATGTGGTTCTGGATGCTGCCTTCACATACGACCACTTAGTAACAGCATCACACAATGAGGTTCTGGATGCTGTCTTCACATACGACCACTTAGTAACAGCATCACACAATGTGGTTCTGGATGCTGCCTTCACATACGACCACTTAGTAACAGCATCACACAATGTGGTTCTGGATGCTGCCTTCACATACGACCACTTAGTAACAGCATCACACAATGTGGTTCTGGATGCTGTCTTCACATACTACCACTTAGTAACAGCATCACACAATGAGGTTCTGGATGCTGCTTCACATACGACCACTTAGTAACAGCATCACACAATGTGGTTCTGGATGCTGTCTTCACATACGACCACTTAGTAACAGCATCACACAATGTGGTTCTGGATGCTGTCTTCACATACGACCACTTAGTAACAGCATCACACAATGTGGTTCTGGATGCTGTCTTCACATACGACCACTTAGTAACAGCATCACACAATGTGGTTCTGGATGCTGCCTTCACATACGACCACTTAGTAACAGCATCACACAATGAGGTTCTGGATGCTGCCTTCACATACGACCACTTAGTAACAGCATCACACAATGTGGTTCTGGATGCTGTCTTCACATACGACCACTTAGTAACAGAGTAACACAATGAGGTTCTGGATGCTGCCTTCACATACGACCACTTAGTAACAGCATCACACAATGTGGTTCTGGATGCTGCCTTCACATACGACCACTTAGTAACAGCATCACACAATGAGGTTCTGGATGCTGCCTTCACATACGACCACTTAGTAACAGCATCACACAATGTGGTTCTGGATGCTGCCTTCACATACGACCACTTAGTAACAGAGTAACACAATGAGGTTCTGGATGCTGCCTTCACATACGACCACTTAGTAACAGCATCACACAATGTGGTTCTGGATGCTGCCTTCACATACGACCACTTAGTAACAGCATCACACAATGTGGTTCTGGATGCACCACTTAGTAACAGCATCACACAATGTGGTTCTGGATGCTGCCTTCACATACGACCAAAACAGCATCACACAATGAGGTTCTGGATGCTGTCTTCACATATGACACAGCCTTTTAGCTCGGTCCGTTTGTGCTCTTGTCCCTCCATTGATGTCTTAGCATGACAAGGAGTTGGGCATGTGCACAAACAGACTGGCACTCAGGCTACAGGCTTTTACCTCCGCTGAGAACGTTCTGGTTGAGGATGAAGCCGTCACAGCAGGTGTTCTGGGTACACTCGTCCTGACAGAAAGCGATGGACGTCGGTCAGAGTGGTTCCTTCAGCTGCAACACCACGAGCGGTACACACCAGAACTGGCCTTACGGAAACTCAGAAAGGTCTTCTGGGCCTTAGTGGTGAATTCATGACCTGTGATACAGAGAGAGACTGATTCTCATGGTCTGGTAGAGAAACACAGCTGGATTTAGAGCAGGACAAAATGAACCAGATTCATGTCTGATTGTGCAGTAGGTGAATTCCTTATTCTATTGAGAGAGTTAGAGAGAGAGAGAGAGAGAGAGAGAGAGAGAGAGAGAGAGAGAGAGAGAGAGAGAGAGAGAGGACTTCGTGGACTGTTGTGAGAGAGGAGGACAAAGAACAGGATGGACGTTGTGGAGTTCAGCAGAGTCACTTTGTAAGAGGACAAACAAGCTCATACTGAACCTTTCTTCCTGATGACCGTGACGTTCTGTCTGTCAGCCCCGTTCACCTTCAGAGAACAGCTCAGGTTCTGGAACATATCAGCACCTGCATTTCCCAGGAACCCTTTGGTCTGGGAATCACAAGCAAAGGGGACACTTGAAAGAGTTCACACACAACCCAACAATATCTAATGGAAACAGCAGTCACAGCCAAACCGTTTCGAAAGCATCAAACCTACTATGTCAATTTGGTGTGTTGATTTGTTCTGCAATGAATAATTGAATATAATACGATAGTAACATTTCTGAGAGATTATAGTGATGTTCCTCGTTTGATTAGATGACCCCTAATGACCCTGTAACACTCTTCTATCTCCTGTAGTGTGAATCAGGGGTCCAGAACCCTCTTCTCCTGTAGTGTGAATCTCCAGAGCCCTCTTCTATCTCCTGTAGTGAATCAGGGGTCCAGAACCCTCTTCTATCTCCTGTAGTGTGAATCAAGGGTCCAGAAATGACCCTGTAACCCTTCTATCTCCTGTAGTGTGAATCAGGGTTCCAGAACCCTCTTCTATCTCCTGTAATGTGAATCAGGGGTCCAGAGCCCTCTTCTATCTCCTGTAGTCAGGGGTGAATCTATCTCCTGTAGTCTGAATCCAGAACCCTCTTCTATCTCCTGTAGTGTGAATCAGGGGTCCAGACCCTTCTATCTCCTGTAGTCTGAATCAGGGGTCCAGAACCCTCTTCTATCTCCTGTAGTGTGAATCAGGGGTCCAGAGCCCTCTTCTATCTCCTGTAGTGTGAATCAGGGGTCCAGAGCCCTCTTCTATCTCCTGTAATGTGAATCAGAGGTCCAGATCTTCTAAAGCTCCTGTAATGTGTACAACACACCAACATGACATAGGTTGATTCCCAAATAGCACCCTACACCCTTTATAGAGCACTGCTTTAGACCAGTGGTGTAAGTACTTCACTAAAAAAACACTTTAAAGTACTACTTCAGTTTTTCTTTAAGGGTATCTGCACTTAAATTAAATTATGGATGACTTTCACTTTGACTTGAGTTATTTTCTATAAAGGTATCTTCACTTTGACTTGAGTTATTTTCTCTAAAGGTATCTTCACTTTGACTTGAGTTATTTTCTAGAAAGGTATCTTCACTTTGACTCAAGTTATTTCTAACGATCTTCACTTTGAGTTATTTCTATAAAAGAGTATCTTCACTACTTGAGGCATCTTCACTTTGACTCAAGTATAACGTTGGGTACTTTTCCACTACTGCTTTTGACCAGAGCCCACAGAGCACGATATAAAAAGGCAATTGTGGGTCCCACACTGCGGACGGAGAGGAAAGACAGATTGTGGACGTCCCATACTTGCTCAGAGGTTTGGCATCGGATGTTATGACGTCGGTGCTGTAGAGTTCACAGTGACTCTGTCCTTCTTCAGCGTAAGGACGATGTAAAGACAAGTCTGGACCTGGAAGGCACAAGCTGGGGAGTGACACAAACATAACAATGTTTTACACTCGTGGTTGGTATATAAACACTTGTAGTGAGTCAGAACTTGCACCCTATTCCCTATATAGTGTATG